>NC_072735.1:133962177-134226006 GCF_026930045.1 Uloborus diversus | reverse complement strand
CAGCACAAATGGTAAATGAACCTCTCCTCTATCTTGGGGCAAGAGATTGTATTAGTAGCCCTGTAGGTGCTGCTGTACAGCATGATGTAGAAAAAAAAATTCAATGAAAGCCTACCTAGGATCTGATCTTTAAAAGCGTTTTACTCGAAACTTAAAATAGTCCACTTGCATCCCTTTGCTTCTCACTACCTCATATTGCCTTTGCCATCCATCTTGTGTGATGAATAGCGCCAGATACTCGAAAAGTAACATTGTTTGGAGAAAGACTCCCTAAATAAGTTAAGCAAAGTGGAATGAACTTTTTATAGGCATCCCTAAGCTGCTACTCTTTTTATTTCTCAAAAATAAAGCTTGAAATTTCACCTGGATTGCTTATTTTGTTTTTAATCTTCTATACTTGCTTTGGCTTCTTATCTACACCATTCATTCTGAAATTCTTGAAAAATATCTGGTTGAGGACTAGTGAACGTACCGATTTTGCAAATCAAAACTGCTTTCAAACCAACTTCTAAGATGTGGTAGCGACATACTAAATACAAAAACTTTTTCTGTAACAACTATAGTCACAAAACGCAGGTTTATACTGCAGAAAGGAGCCATAAAATGACTGTCATTTTAACGAAAGCCCTAACAAGTCCTCGGCTAAGAACAGGCCATTTTCCTGGGAATCGTAGTTTTTCCTTTCTCTGGGGGGTCGAAAATCCTTACAAGCCTGGGATTTTTAAACTAATTTTTAGTGCTGATCACCGAGGAGGAAAGCAACGTTCCGTATTTATAGCCTCTACAGCTAATTTCATAAGTTTTACATGCAGTTGTTTGTTTTAACTTTAAGTTTTAGAGACATAACTATATTACAGTGAAATTCTGTTACAACGAACTTCAAATTACCAGAAATTTTCTTTGTCGTAACGAGGTTTTAGTAGCAATGAAATTCAAGCAACGTAATGAATCGGAGCTGAAAATTTCTTTCGTTGAAACAGATATTTCGTTGTATCGGTATTCGTTGTAACAGGATTTCACTGCATATATTTCTGATAATATTGCTGTTTTTGCTCTGATAGCTAAACACTGTAAGGGGGTTACAATCATTAAATAAAAGAAGCAATACAATTTATTTTATAATGATTCGTTCTTTTTATGCGATTTTAAGGATATTAGCTACCACCTGACTTGAAAAATCCTGAATAATGTTCAATCAAATCTTACAAGAAGTTACATGAAATTAGACTTAAAGAGAATAAAATTCCCCATAAAATGAGACCAGAACGAAGTTTCTAGAATGAATAGCTTTGGTTTTACAGATGAAAAACTACGTTTTTTTTGCTAAAAATTGCCATTTTTCGTAACTTTAGCCTCTTTGCGGCACGTGTTAATATCATCGAAATGACTGGAAACTTTAAAAATCACATTTTCTAGTCTATTGGCACATTTTAGGGGGGTGCCGCAAAAGATTAGTTGAAAAAAGGTTTTCTCCGTGTACCTTGTGACCACCCTAATGTTACAGCCTTTATGATAAACTTGAGTCGCCTAGTAAAAATTCCTTAAAAAATGCTCTGGCCTGTACCTATATCAAAACGGGCATTTTCTATTCAAAAAAAAAAGACGCTCTAACTGCCCAAAGCTATTTATGTTAAAAGATACACTTTTTTGTATTAAATTAAAAATAAATATGTTCAAAAAAAAACTATCTGGGGGTGAAAAGATTAAATAAATAAATATTTAAAAAAACGCCGTAACGTACTAACTTCGAACGATTATATTTCCAAAAATAATAGGAGTGACACCAATTTTTTTTGTGCAAATGTTAGACAAACATGTTGGTTATCAACCTAATGTAGTATCAGATCTCTCCTATGAGGGCGACAGTTGTAGTTAGATTTTAAATATTTGTGTTTTTGTGAAATTTATCGAATAAAAGTTGCAATATCTTCTGGCGCCCTTATAGTGACACCGATTTTGATACATATTTTTGATGTATGTAAGTGTGGCTAGAAAATGATCTAAAAATGTTGGTGTCATCATGAAGGCGCTTTGAGAAAATTGGCCTTGAATATAGAAAAAAATTCATTTTCGATCATTTTTAAACGGAGTTTGTGGGCGTCGCCCTCGTAGTGTCACCGATCTGACAGCTGTAACAGTATCTAACAAGACCATATAGTAATATGGAATTAAAAAATCCATGTCATTATAAGGGCGCTTCAAGCAACAAGCACATTAAAATCTGCAAATTTGGAAAACCAGCAAAAATGTGCCACGCCCCCTAAACAAAAAAAAATTGTTTTCTCAAAAACGGTGAGTCAGACAAAGCTCAAATTTCGGATTTACATTACATTCATGATAAGGAACAACCTATGTGAAAATAAAGAAAATTAAAAATCCCAACAATCACAACCTGCCTGATCCTTACAGACAATGACTCTTAAGTAAAAAGTACAGTATAAGTAAAAATCTAATATCTAGTATAATCTAAAAAATATATTTTAAAAGTTATGTTTAAGTTGTTTGTAAACCTTTACTACTACACTTGCAGAAAGAGCAACAGATATTTTAAGAAATCACACTTGAACTTTTCCCTATCTGATACCCAGATAACATGCTCACTTGCGGCAAGTTTGATTTTTTCTTGATATTATCTTGTCGTGTCAAACTTAACGTGATTGGTTTGCGGCAGACTTTCACCCAGTAAGCAAAATATTTTGCCTCAGTATTGTATAAAGGTTGACATGCTAGAAAAATCATCTTGCATTAATGCTGCCTCAGTATTGTTATGTTACTTCATTTATACTGTCAGCAGGCTGCCACAATATTGGCTGATAAGGTGTATGCAACATGTTGTCATGACAGCATAAAATCAAGGTCTAGGCAAGATGATCTTGTTTTTGTAATCTTGGATACGTATTGATATGACAGGATAATATCAAGATGTTGTCATGACAGCATGAAATCAAGGTCTAGGCAAGATGATCTTGCTTTTGTAATATTGCATACGTATTGATATCACAGGAAAATGTCAGGATACATTGACATGACAGTATGAAATCAGCACGTTTGCAAGGTGTTTTATCTATTTATTTATTTGTATAAAATAATACAAATAAATAAATAGATAAAACACCTTAAACTCGAAAATTAAATTTCATTCTTTAATTATTTCTGTTATTCTTCAAAACAGTTTTCTAGCCTAAGAATATTTTCTTAAAGCTGACATCTGATTCGAAATTCATATAAAGGTATTAATAGTACTCGCAATTTAATTTAAAAAATGAAAGTTTCCTTCGTCTTGCGTAATATTTTTTAAATTCATGCTTCTAATTGTATTACAAAGACATAAAATGCCTAGTTAGAAATAATTGCGAAAGTTTTTATAGCACATTTAAGAGTAAAGATAGCAAAATAACAAATAAATAAATAAATACAATAAAGTACATTTCCAAATGGATGTCAGCATTGAAAATATCCCATGGACAAAACATAGGAATTTATCTTAAAAAATAACATAAATAACCACTGAATAAAATTAATATTACTCCGTAAGATTGAAGTGATAATACGAAATTCTGGGCTTCCATCTCGTTTGCATCTGACTTGCAGATTTGTCGCATCCAATTTGATGCAAGTTTGCAGAATTGTAAAGTAAATTTGTTGCAAGTTTGCTGCAAGCAAAAAATGCTATCTGGGTAGGAGTATCCGGGGGCTCTCCCCGGGAGAAATTTTTGAAATTGTAGTCCTAAGAAAGCAGGTTTCGAGTGTCTCTGGTGATGTTACGGGCAGGAACTTTTCGTGAGGACCTCTGAGGAAATTTTTAGAAGCTGAACTTTTAAAAACGTTATTATAGGCGATATTTATTGACGTTAGGGAAAGGGAGGGGACTTAGGGGCTATTTCCAATCGATTTTTTTTTTTTTTTTTTTTTTGAAAACTAGAGTGAAATCGATAATTTGTCTCCCAATTTTTCGAAATTGAAGTTCCAAAACGCTGTTACAGACAAACTTTGATGATGTTAGGGAAGGTGCTCTGAGGCTCTCCCCCCCCCAAAAAAAACATTTTGAAATAGAAGTCCTTAAAGACCAAGTTTTTATGCAACATTTAGTGATACTGAGAAGAGAAGTTTAAAGCTCTCCCCTTTATTTATTTATTTTAATTTTAGTTTTTTCATTTTCAGATTTTTCACGGGAGCATCAGCTACCTCTATTTTAAGAGGACTGCGTGCTAAGCGCCTCATACAATTGTCATTTCCAAAAAATCCAGTTTTTGACAAATTGGATGGTATTAGAAAAAGAAGGTTCGTGGGCCTAGTTCTGAATTTTTCCGAAACTGAAGTATTAAAAACGTGACTGTAGACCACTTTTGGTAACGCTTGGGGCTCAGCAGTTTTTCAAAATTGTATTTTCTAAAAAAGCAGTCTTAAACGATTTTCGATGTTGTTAGAAGCCGAGGTCCCCTGTAATTTTACGAAATTGAAGCCCTGGAAACGAGATTTGAGACTCTCTTGAATAGTTTTGGCTATTGGAAGGGGGCTTCCGAAGTGTTGCATTTTGAGGACATTTCCCCCTCCCCAACATTCTATATTTTTTTCCTATTAAAATTATTTCGTTTTCCCAAGGCGCGTTCACTTTAACAATATGGAATGTTTTTAAAAAATTAATATACTCGGCATTCTGAAGAGGGGTCCCGTGCTTCTCGTCCCCCGCCCCCTTTTGTTGCACCACTCTGTCATATGTGGGTCTGAGCCAACACCACAATTGTCAATAAAACACCGTTGAAGTTTTGTTTTAAAATAAGATATCAATATTTGGATGCCTCAATTGCCAAATCGATTTACTCCACTTTAAAAAAAAAATCCTCATTTTTGCTTTGATAGTGCTTTATCGATGCTTAGCATGTGAATTTATATTAAAGTTTTGGTTCAGTACATTTCTGACCATGTGATGGCAGAAAATGTAACACGAGGGCCTTATTCACTCCAATGGATAACACTATCTTTTTTCTTCATAACTTTTCTCGACTTTTAGTTTTATGGAGTTAATCGATTTGGCAAGTGAGGCATCCATCACATGATCTTTAGTATTTATGCTAGTAAGCAGGAAATTCTCAATGTCAATGTTCTTAGCCTGATTCAGCTATAATCTAAGTTAATCTAAATACTATTTACAGAATGACCCTCTTCGTAATACTTAAACTAAGTATTCTTCTGCTATTTTAATGCTTTGTTCTGTGTAATACCGGTTAGATGTTGCACCAAAATCTCCAAATACTCGTATTTTATATTTGCACAATAAATACTACAGAACAAAGCTAGCAGTATGTTTTTTTTTCTTCTTTTAATTTGGGGACAAGACTGTTACCTTCTTTTTTGCGCCCATGATAGAGAGCCATATATGTTTACTCTCTGGTGCTTGTAAATGCCTCTGGAAAAATTTACAAGCTCATCCCCCCCCTCCCTCCTGGTTTTAAGGAAAGGGTGAGTTAGAACATTTGTAAAGGAAAAACTATTGTTGTATGGCTTTATCAGAAGAAGAAAAAGTTTATTCATGCATTTAACCGTAAAATGTGCAGCCCCCCCCCCTGAAATAAACCGCTATTGCGCTATTGGTAGTAGCACGGCGCTCACACCAGGAGCCAGTAGTTGATCAACGAGGAAGCAATCAATGTTCAGTAAATTATCATTTAATTTACTACAGGGACTTTGAGACGAAACTATTTAAGTGGTTAGTACACAGCTTCCAGTTAAGTCCCACTAAAAGTGCTTACTTTTCCCACACTCTAACTTAAAAATGCCTGTGTAAAGAGCCACTTCCTGCTTGCCGCCTCGTTTTATCGACTTCTTTTGGAAAATATGCAACAGTTTTTAAAAATAAATGACTCTATTAATCAATTTCAGTTGTCAGCCAGATGCATGAGAATACATAAAATCCCACCTATACGATTTTTATCCTATCTGTTAAGTTTGCTTTGAGTAAGTTACTCCTTACTTTTTTAGTTTGTTTAACTTTTGCATTAATCTTTTTTTTTGAGCAATCACGATTGCTCATTGCTATACATACACACACCTACACACACATACATACACACACCTGCACACACACCTACACACACACAAACACATACACACATACACCTAAACACACATACACCTAAACACACATACACATACACCAACACACACATACACAAACACATACACACACATACACACACGCGTACATACAGACATCTACACATACACACACACAAAAACATACACATAACTACCCACACATTCATGCCTGCACACAGACACAAACACATATGCCTACACACGCATACACCCAGTAAGCAAAATATCTTGCCTCAGTATTGCATAAAGGTTGACATGCAAGAAAAATCATCTTGCATTAATGCTGCCTCAATGTTGTTATGTTACTCCCTTTATGCTGTCAGCAGGCTGCCACAATATTGGCTGACAAGGTGTATGCAACATAATATCAGGAAAATATCAAGGTAGGCTGCTTTTGTAATATTGCATACGTATTGATATGACAGGATAATATCAAGATGTTGTCATGACAGCTTGAAATCAAGGTCTAGGCAAGATGATCTTGCTTTTGTAATATTGCATACGTATTGATATGACAGGAAAATGTCAGGATACATTGACATGACAGTATGAAATCAGCACGTTTGCAAGGTGTTTTATCTATTTATTTCTTTGTATTATTTTCACTTGAAACTCGAGAATTAAATTTCAGTCTGTAATTATTTCTGTTATTCTTCAAGATAGTTTTCTAGCCTAAGAATATTTCCTTAAAGCTGACATCTGATCGGAAATTCATATAAAGGTATTAATAGTACTCGCAATTTAATTTAAAAAATGAAAGTTTCTTCGCTTTGCGTAATACTTGACTTATTTTATAAATTCATGCTTCTAATTGTATTATAAAGACATAAAATGCCTAGTTAGGAATAATTGCGGAAGTTTTTATAACACATTTAAGAATAAAGAAAGCAAAATAATAAATAAGTAAATAAATACAATAAAGTACATTTCCAAATGGATGTCAGCATTGAAAATATCCCATGGACAAAACACATGAATTTATCTTAAAGAATAACATAAATAACCATTGAATAAAATTAATCTTACTCATGAGTTTGAAGTGATAATACGAAATTCTGGGCTTCATGTCCTTCGTTTCGAAGTCTAGGGACGAAAAAAGTTATTTTCGGCCATTTCTAACATTGATCGCACATCGTCTGCGATATGACTTGTTTAGTACTATATTAATAAACAAATGCAGTTATCAGTAATTCATAAGTTATTCCTAAAACAATACTATTCCACACTAATAACTAAGCAACCAACTTAACGAAGCCTAAAGAACGCAACGACAACGCCACGTGCAGCTCCTCTGAACCGACTGAAATCGTAGGTCGAAGGAGGAAGATGTGCCAGCAATTCGAGGGACGCTGGGTAGAAAGAACTGTGCGCATGCGCAAGTATCAACGAAGGTCCACCTGTTCTATTGTGTACTAATTACCTTGACGGCGACAGCATGAAATCAATACATCTTGACGGCGTCAATATGTATGCAATGTTGTTATTGTAAGGTAATATCAATATTGATATTTTAAGATGAATGCAATGTTGCATACGTGTTGTTATTGTAATATTGCTTTTTAATCTTTATGCAAGCTTTATGCAGTATGAAACACGTCAATATTGACGCCGTCAGTATAATATCAAGATCTGTCAAGATTGATGCAAGAAATTTTGCTATTAGGGCACATACCTCCCCCCCCACACACATTCATACACACAACTACCCACACACTTATGCCAGCACACAGACACAAACACACATGCCTACACACACATAAACATACCCCCTACACACAAACACACACGCCTACATACACACACTCGTGATTGCGAAAAACATAATTTGAATTCAATAAGCTAAAATTCAAATTAATTTATCTTTTTATTTTTTCTTTCTAGTTTCAGGTTTTAATTGTTTAATATTTCTTGCATTTTCTGAATTTTTTTAGAATAAGCCTATTTCTTCTGTCGGAAGCACCCGGGGGTGAGCTATGTCCCCCGAGAGGGCGTCAACCTGGACTCCCAAAGCTCTTTGGCAGGCCCGGCTCCTGAGGTAGGCGACCTAGGCGGCGGTCTTGGGCGGCAAATTTCGAAGTGGATTTTTCTTTTCAATGTAAAGTATGAATATCTCTTTCAGCGCCATAAGATTCACTGCACCGATGCTAAATAATGATAATAATAATTTAGGCTTATAGAGTGCGTACCAGTGCTTGGACATGCAAAGCATAATACGGAAATCAGCTAGAAATTCAATTTAATTTTAGAGGCGGCAAAATGCGTGATTTAAAAGTCTTTTTCAATATTAATATGTGTTTCAGTGTCATAAGATACACTACTTTAATGTTAAAAAAGATAATTCAAAGTGTGTTCCAGTGCTTGAATATGAATATTCCAGTTTGGAATTTAACTAGAAACTCACAGAATTTTAAGCACTATTTTAAGCACTATTTTATAAATATATTATTATTTTATATTATTATTTTTACTGTTATTATTCAATGGGGGGAGGGGGCGGCAGAACTACTAGAGCTGGCCCTGCCCTTTAGGAATCCAGGTTGGTGCAAAAAGCCGAAGACGCAGAGGGTTCGACGACGCAAGAAAAAAAAGCGGATTCACGCATTTTAGGAGGTGCAAAAAAGTAACCAAGGGAAAAAAAAAGAAAAAACGATGCCGCATGGTCGCACAGAAAGGAGGGGGGGAGAGCGGCGCCGGTTGGCCACTTCGCCCTTGGAAGCACCACTCGAATTTGCCGCCCGGGGCAAGAACCCCAGATTGCCCCCCCCCTCCCCCGTAGATCCGGCTCTGGTTTTTGTTTGTATGCATGACTTTTTTGTTTTATTCTTTTAAAATTAGTTTTTTAAGTCTTGTGGATATTCTGGTTTAGAACGAAATGAGAATTCAAGAAACATTACTAAACGTTAGAAATTAATGCAAATTTCGTTGTTCGTAAGTTGTAAGCAACAAGCAGCCACTTTCCCGATGTTGAATTCGATATTTATCAATTCTTTTTGGAACTATATTTTCATTGTGGCCATATGAACACTAAAAATATTTCATGTAACAAAACCTTTGCTTACCAGTGTTATCAAAAGAGGAAGATGGTACTTCTTTATCGTGTTTGGCTAGCGCTAATTGTTTTACATTTGTAGCTGAGTTATTAGCAACTCCAACGAACTATAGGGGGCACTGCAGTCACTGTCTAATGGCGGACGAAAAAACTAAAACAAACGCACGTGATAACGAAGAAAATGCTAAAAGTGTTGTGATTTTTGTTCGTATGTATGATTTTTTCGCTTTATTCTTTTTAAATTAATTTTCAAAGTCTTGTGGATATTCTGGCCCACGTAGAAAGAAATGAGAACTCAAGAAGCATTTCTAAACGTCAAAGATTAATGCAAACTACATAGTTCGTAGCTCTAAGCAGCCATTTCCACGATGTTGAATTCGATATTTATCAATTCTTGATAAAACTAAATAATAATTGTGGCGTGACAAGAACAATTAATGCTAGGAAATTCAATATGACATTACAAATTATTATCGAAAGAAGATGATACTTTTTTGCCTTGCTTGGCTAGCGCTTATTGTTTTGCATTTGTAGCTGAGTAATTTCTCTCGAATTCCCGAATCGGTTAATTTAAAATTTTTCTGTTTCGATTTTTCTAATTTCTGAGTTACGATTTAATTATGTCATGTTATGCAAATCATCAACAAAATTCTCACGGATATATGGTGGTAGTTTTCTTTTCAGTTGATTGACCATTATTTCTCTTTACTTATCGAATTCTGTTATCTTACTACCATTTTATTCCACTCATGATAAAAATTAAAAATGGTTTAACTAAAAACGCGAAATCTCGCCAAGGCTACTTTGCTTGTACAATACTAAAACTATAACCCTAAACAAATTTGGCGAAACCTTTCAGCTGAGAATAAAAGGAATAAAGTAAATTCTTTCTCGGTTAAACGTTTTTCATTTTGTTCTACGATAATATATTCAAGAAAATATTTTGCATACTGTCCATTCCAACTAAATGCTGCTGTAAAATATGGTTAGTTTAATTAATTTAAGATTTAAAAAAAAACCCCATATTCTTACAAATTCATACAAAACAATAAAATTTTTTACCTTGTATAACGTTATCCAAGTTTGTTAATCCAGAATTTTCGCCTTCACCATTTCTCAATCAACTCATATTTTAGAAGGAAATAATGAAAACTAATATTATTTTGAGAAGCTCGAGAATACTACTAAGGGACGAATTAATTTCCGTAGCTGAAAGCAAACTAAGACACATCGATTGCGTTAATAAATACTCAGAACAAGCTGCCTACGTCAGCAGACATACGTGGAACGCAACGTGGCAATGCTTTAGTTTTATAAATCACCGCAAGGTAGCGTATTCGAGCGCTTTAGTTGCGAATTTCTCAAATTGCCGAATCGGTTAATGTAATTTTTTTTTCTGTTTCGTATGTTTCTAATTTCTGAATTCGCAACTCCAATAAACTATAGGGGTGTTGCAGCCACTGTCTAATGGCGGATGAAAAAGATAAAACAAACAAATGCCGTAACTTATAACTTGCTTTGACGCTTAGTGAATGACAGCAATTTTTCATCGTGTTTGTGAGAAACTTTCTTTTCTATTCTTCTGAAATTAAGCCTGTAATTTACCCCAAAGAAAACACGTGGAATGGAATGTTTTACCTTTTTATTAAGCATTGTTAATCATTGCAAAGTAGCGTATTCGAGCTCTGGAGTTCCGAATTATAGTTTAATTCTGTCATGCATCATCAATAAAATTTTCACGGATACATGGCGGTAGTTTTCTTTTTAATTGATCTTCCATTATTTCTTTAAACTTATCAAATTCTGCAATATTTCTTCCATTTTAATCCACACATGATAAAAAATAAAAATGGTTTACAACTGACATGCGAAATCTCGCCAAGGGTTCTTTGATCGCACAATACTAAAGCTATAACCCTAAACTATAATGCACTATTTTGGCGATGAAAATTCTCAACACGTTAAACATTTTTCATTTCGTTCTACGATAATATATTCAAGAAAATATTTTGCATACTGTCCTTTCCAACTAAATGCTGCAGCAAAATAAGGTCAGTTAAATGAATTATTTTTAAACTAGGCGGAGATGAAAGCTTCTTCTGCTAATGTCATCAAATCCTCGTTCAAGCTTTAGATTTAAAAAAAAAAAAAAAAAAAAAAAACATATTTTTACAAATTTACACAAAACAATAGAAAAAAATTACCTGGTATAACGTTATCATTCAAAGAAAAAAAAAAAAAAAATGCATCGAACAGACGACGTCCTTGATAATTTCATGCAAATGCGAAGTTTGTTAATCCAGAGTTTTCTTGTGTTTGCGCTTTCGTCACTTACGACAATCAACTCACTTTTTAGAGGGAAATAATGGAAACTAACATTATTTTGAGAAGCTCGAGAATACCATTACGGGACGAAACAATTTCTGTTGCTGAAAGTAATCTAAGACATATCGAATGCGTTAATAAATACTCCTAACAAACTGCCTGTGTTTACGTCAGCAGACACACATGGAACGCAATGTTTTACCTTTTTCTTTAATTTTATAAGCACCGCAAGGTAGCGTACTCCAGCGCTGGAGTTGCGACTTGGTGAAGCAAAAATTTTTTTTGACATATTCGACAAAAACACTCCCCGGCGGGGAATCGAACCCCGGTCTCCCGCGTGACAGGCGGGGATACTGACCACTATACTACCGAGGACCACAGGAGAAGTGGATTAAAACTTAAATAGTTTCGTAACAGTCTTTATTGTAGTAAAAACACCTGACATTTTAAACTATTAAACTTCACAAAAATAAGTGCTTTCGAGCTAGCCATTTTTTGAAAAATAAATGAAATCTTCATTTTCTAAAAAAAAATGTCTTTGATCATGACACAGAAGTATGACATTTTGGACATTCAAAATGGATTTTGTAACTAATTAAAATCAAAAAGCCGTTCAAACTTTCTCATTATCTTTAAATAATTATCTCTAAAAGCAAACAACTGGTTAGGTGCTTAATTTTAAGCACTTGATAATCATATGCGATGTTTTAATTAAATAAATTTTAACACGTTTCTAGCTTTTCTGGAGTGGAAAATCCAATAGCAGTATTTTCACTAGGAGAAAGTACTCCTCAGAGCTTCCTTTGAAGGCTCTAAAAAATATCATACATTATATTAATGAGAAATCACCGCAATACAGTAAAAATACAGGGAGAGTTCAAATGATGGACCCGAATAAAAAAACTTATATTTTCAAAACTGCGACACATATAACAATAAGTGGTAGATGAATTTAAAGAGAAATATACCAAGTTTTTTTCTTCAATAAAGTTCAATTACAGAAATGTGCAGTGTAACCTTGTTGGAAAAAAGAAAAAAAAAAATCACATCGCGTGTGGAACGAAATTGGATTACAGATTAGACATTTGTTGGGAAACAAAAGGTTCACACATTGAACATTTGTTACTAAAAAAAAAAAGCTTGGTACATTTCTCTTAGATTCATGCATCACATACAGTAATATGTATTGTCGTTCCGAAAATATGATTTTAAAAATAGGGTCCAATATTTATGCCGTATGCAGAAAACGTGATTACCACTAGATGGCGCCATTGCTGCAATGAAATCGAGAAAACATTTCTGGCTTCAGTCATTCTAGTTCTGCAATAATGAACAGTGTTTAAAACTGTTGCTGTTTGCTGTTATTGAAAGCGTTACGCACAGTGTGGCACGTTGTGTTGATGTTCTGAAGCGTGCGTAGAATCCTTCGGGGATTCATTTTCCAAACAAATTAATACTTCGGAAGAAACAAAGACTCAAATTTAGTGTTTAATCCGTGTGACTTTTGCCTTTAAATGACGAATAAAGAGGGTGTGGTCGATGCCGGTAGTGGCAATGAAGTTCAGACGAAAATCATAGCTGAGGTTAGTGTCTTTAATTACTAAATTGGTCTTTCAAAATCCCCGAGTCTGTCTGAAAATGCCTCATGTTGTTTTTTATTGTCATACATTTTGCTGTCACCATGTTTAAGTTGTGCTTTTAGCTTTTATTTTGCTGTTTTGCTCATTGAAAAAAACATTTGGTTAATTGGGCTGGCTTTAGCATTTTTGATCATGTATCTCTATCATAGCTTGAAACGTAATTATGAAGCAACATTGACAACAAAAACATTGACTTCTTGTCGCATGTTAAACGTGATTGCTAAACATTTTCTTTCCAGAATAGAGCGAAGGTTGTTGGAACTCTTAAAATCAATTTGCGTAACATTTTTACATGTCATTACAATGGTTGTGACAGTGTTTGGAGTTGTTTCTTAAGACAGCCATCCCTCTTTACGAACGAAAGAAAAATAAATTACTTTGTATCGTTTGTGTGAGCCTTGCAGATCTCTTTTCTGAAAAATTTCCAAGCAGTTGGCTGAAGGCCAAGGTTAGACCCCGTCCCCCTCAAACGTTCATCTGCCTGAATCTGTCAACATAATAATTAAATTATGTCTTGTTTTCATCTAGTAGGGTATCGAATTTTCCCCTCGAATTTCAAATTACCAGTGCGTTTTGTTTTTTGTATTTTTTTCGTCTCTTGATTGTAATTTTATGAATTGCAATGAAATGTCCGCTCATCAAGAAGGGGTCTAAAGGTAATGCTGGGAATTATAGACCTGTAAGTCTGACTTCAGTGATTTGTAAGATTTTCGAAGCTTTGATCAAAATTATAATCATGAATTTCTTAGAGACTAATAATCTGTTGAAGAATAGTTTACAGTATGGTTTCAGGAAAGGTAAATCCTGTGCTACTAATTATTGCATTTCTACGACACGATTACCTTAGCTTTAGATAACAAAAAATGTGTGGATGTTGTTTATATTGATTTTCAAAAAGCTTTTGTCAAGGTACCGCATGTTGCTCTTCTCATCAAACTAGCTGACATAGGAATAGGAGGAAAAACTTTACTTTGGGTTGGAAATTGGCTCACTGGTAGGAAGCAAAGAGTAGTTGTGAGAGAGAATCATTCTAAATAGAGTGATGTTTTAAGTGGGGCTCCTCAGGGATCAGTTTTAGGGCCTCTTTTGTTTATTATCTTTATGAATGACATCAATGATAATATTTCTGGACGTATGACTTGTTTTGCTGATGATGTAAAAGTTATGGGGATTGTCAAAAATGAAGAAGAAGTAAAACACCTTCAAGAGGATTTAGATCATATAACTAAGTGAGTGGATAAATGGGGTATGGTAGTTAATGTAGGGAAATGTCAAGTGCTACACTTAGGTCATGGAAATAAGCATACCAGTTATCGTTTACAGAGTTCAGTCATTAATCAGGCAGAAAATGTTATGGATCTGGGTAACTTAATAAATCAGGACTTCAAGTTAAGTGAACAGTGCAGCATTGCAAGTAACAAAACCAACAAAATGCTTATGCTTATTATCAATAGATCTATTTCAAACAAATCTAAGAATGTTCTTCTGCCTTTATATAGGAGTTTAGTAAGACCTCATTTGGAGTATGCAGTTCAGTTTTGGTCGCCTTATCTGAAGAAAGATATTTCTGTATTGGAAAGGGTTCAAAGAAGGGTAACTAGTAAGGGGACTTACAGATTTAGATTATGATACTAGACTTAATAGGCTTAATATGTTCGCCTGGAGCAAAGGAGAGTCCAAGGGGACATGGTTCAGTTATTTAAATTAATCAAAATGAAAGATGTTAAAGGATTAAATTTTTGCACAGAAAGCAGGACGAGGGGGTCATTGTTTTAAGCTATTTAAATCTCAGTCTAACTTGGAAATCATGAAAAACTACTACTTCAGTAGGGTCGTGGGCACTTTTAATTGCTTATCGGAATAGGCGGTAATGAACAAGGGGGTGGATAGCTTTAAGAGGTCCATTGATCTTCATTTGGGACAAATTAATTGACTAAGACCGACCTAGCTTGGCCCAGAGCCTGTTGCTGGTCGTCACATTTGTATTGCTCTGGAGAAATCCTTTCGGGGGAGAAAAAAAACATAAGTTTTTATTTCTGGCAATATCAATCAAGAGTAATGTTATTACAATTTGTTGTTTTTGTCTATAAATTAAAAACATGGACTATATTTTTATGAATCAGTGTTAAGAAAATGAGCAATGTCAAAGTGTAAGTATAGTACATAACATAGAAGTGCAAATACTCAGAGACTAATCAACTGCCATTTCAAGGTTCTCGGCCAGTCTAGCAAGAGTTGAAACTGCCACACCACCTTAATATTATTGCACTGTAGTCCAGTCTCGGATCCAGAGAAGGGGGTTCATGACGTCTCGTAAGTGACCAAATATTGCCTAAAACTGCGTTTTTTAGACAAAGGTTAAAAAAAGATTGTCCAATATCCCTATTTGTGCCTAAAAATAATGATTTGACCCCTGCTTTCAAAAATGAGCTCCTAAAACCAGGTATTGGATCCGCCCATGCTATTAAAGCCTTACTTGAATGCATTATTACCCTGCTACTTGCAATTTCATTGTCATTTATTTAAATTAGTATTTTTGACAATTTGGGCTTGTAAAATTTTTATTGAATTTGATATTAAATGACTTTGCTAAAAGCATGTCAATCCTTTTTACCGATATTTTAATGAAAGTTGATAAGTAATTTCCGCAATTTCAATTTTATAATTTAGTAAGAAAAAAATGCTGTGCCACATAATAGGTACTTCACACATGGGACATCGTAATTTGTTAATTATAATTACAGTCCAACATAGCTAGACAATATAAACGCATGCCATGCACGGATACATTTGATGCTGTGCAAATAAATTTGCTGTACATATGTGCATTGGCTGAAAATTGTTAATAAATCCATATTAAGCACTGATTATCTTCACATTTGAATATAAGTTAATAAAAAATGTTCGTTAATTGCTTTTGTGAATACATGATTGAAAGACAAGGCATTTTCTTACTAAAAATTTTACCTACCCTATGTATGTTGATTTTCATTCCTGCAGATATTTTTGAGCAATGTCCGCAGATACTTTATATTTTTGTCTTTCTATGCAGTCCTATTTTAAAAGCATTTAAAAAATCATAGGGCATTTGAAATGTGGAAACCTAAATAAAATTCTATTTGTTTTGCATTTATAGTATGCACAGCAGTTTCCTGTTTTGGCTACATGTCAGCAAAATTTTCAACAAGATTTTTAGCATAAAATCTTTCTCTATGGAAGTTGTGGTTAGTTCTATTTGTCAAATCAGAAAACTAAATATACCTCAAGGTTGAACAAGTTTGAAAAAAGTATGGAAAAGAAAAGACCAATTACATTACTAAAGCACTTATAATATGAATGAAAGTCTAACATTATTAGTGAAATTTTAATTTTATTCAATAATACTAAATTATTGCAATTCTATTAACAAACTACAATTGAATATTTACTCAAATGTAAGATAAAAATTAAAGTATCTGTCCACACAACTCAAAACTATCTGCAGGTATGAAAGTCATTATACAACTTGTTTGCAAAATGTTTAGTAATGGACAGTGCCAAATTTTGTGTTGAATCCGGCATCCATGAAAGCAAAAGGTGAGTGCTATTTTTTCTTAATTTATCCACATATTTTGTAGATAACCAATGTTTAATATTAATTAACAAATATCAGGCAATGCACATGCACACATCTATAGTAGGATAAACGGTTGGTAAAGCGTCAAACTTGAAACCAAAGGGTTATTGGATTCAATGCCAGCCGGTCAAAGATCCTGCATGTTTGTTAATGATGCCTTAAACTTATCGTAGTCAAAGTCTTCCAAGTAAATCAATAGCTCTAGCGGCCTTGGACCACTGATTGCTCGGCTTCGATTCTGGATCAAAAAGCAGAGCAGTCTTCAGGGGCCCATCCAACTGGTTAAACCACAAACATGGACCCTGAGGTGTGGTATAATATCTAACGCAGCAATTGAGGCAGTGAGAAGCAAAGGGATGTAGTAAGTGGCAAAATTAAAAATTTGGAAATAACCAGTACACATGGTAGGTGAACCTCTCCTTTGTTTTGGGGCAAGAGATGGTACTAGTAGTCCTGGTAGTTGCTGCTATACAACATGATTTAGAAAAAAAATTTCAATGAAAGCCTACCTAGGAGCTAATCTTCAAACACGTTTTACTCAAAACTTGAAAATGCCCACTTGCATCCAGGACTGGCAAGTTTCTGTCAGGGCAGTTAAAACCACTGGTAGAAACGGGTTAAAACTGGCATGGCAAAAACCACTTTCTGCCATATTTTCGGCAGAAACTGGCAAAAACTCTCAAAATGACAAAAAAAAAAAAAAAAAAAAACTATTGACAGACAGTAGAAAATGCATGGAAAAAATAATTAACTGATAACCAAAGCACAGTTTAATTTACAATATTATCACAATTCAGAATCGAATGTTACATTGTTTGGACCCTTCAGTTGCTTCATGGAAAAGGTGGTTCCAAAAATCTAAATAGTTTCTAAATTTAATATGCACGAATGAGAAACTTTAGAATATTCTTGCAACAAAAGAGCTAGCAGGCAATGCATCAAGGAACAAGCAATATTCATAAAACATTCAAGTTGTATGTATTTTTTTAAATTGGTCTATCATGTAGTAGCTAGGGTAGTGGTAAAAATTCGACTGGAAAAATGAGTTTCGAGAAGTGGGGCCAATTTGTTTTGCAAAGCTGTGATATTAAGTACAAAATCTAGATTAATATTGGTAAGTAAAATTTCACACTTTCTTCTGGAAGCACATAATAATTTCAATCACTAGCAATTTAGATGAAGCTTATTTGTGAGCAAATTAAACAGTCGAGCAAATTACAAACAGTAATGCCAGTTTAATTTTGTATGTCACTCCTCTATCCTAAGAACCCATAGGATTTTCGTCCTTTGTTAGATTAATCCAAATATTATGAGCATCAGCAATTGAAAAGTTCCCTTTCTGAACTAAATCAAGGGCACTAGCATAACATTTTATTTTTGAAATGAAGTAAATTTTTTTTGTTTACCTAAAAAAATATCATTTAGTAATTACTTTAGTTTTTTAAGACAATTTTAAGTTTCTGCCCGTTTTAACCGGTTATAACCAGTTTCTGCCACTGGCACGGCAAAAACTAGTTTCTGCCGGCAGAAAGCCAACCCTGCTTGCATCCCTTTGCTTCTCACTGCTTCAGTTGTATCTGCTCAGCAGCAGATGTATCTGTGCTTTACGTGTATGTCTATATATTATCTAGCTATGTTCAAAAATTTCATTGCCTTGTTCTTTCATTAAATTCTGCTTTCTAGCTGCTATCTTTAGTTAAGAAACGTTTCACTTTTATTGCACTGATTCATTCCAATTACCTGTAAAATGTCTGTTATTGAAACAGTTTATAACAATGTCTAAAATATTCAAAATACTTCTTGCCAGTAATCAGGAAGACTGGCATAAGTAAAAGGGCTTATTTCGTTTTTCAAGTCTTCCAGAATTTTTTTAACTTGTTCGACTCTTCATGTAAGTTATTTTGTTTATTTCAAAACAGAGATCCTTACTAGATCAAAATAGTCGTTAGTTTAAGAAAATTTTAAAAGTTAGTGGACACTTTTATTAGGAGTTTTGAATTCATAGGGGAAATTTGAAAACATGTATTTAGAACCTCAGTTGGTTCTTAATTTTATGTTTAAGTAATACAAGCACCTTTTTTTGTTTTGCATTATTCGTTTACAGGCCCGAAAAGCAAGCAATCGTTAATTGTGTTTTGAGACCAAAAAACTGCAAATCTGCAAGTTCACCACATGAAAAATGTAGTTTTACATAATTGTTTTGTAATGACACCAATATTTTTTTGAATGCAAGTCATGCATTCTGGAGCATTACAAAAGAAAGCATTGTTTTTTCTAATTTTTTTGAAGTTGATGTATATTTATGATAGTAACCTTGAAATCCTTTGAGCATGGTTTAACTGTGTATCGGAGAAAAGATCATTTCACATCAAAGTAATTTCAAAAGTAGAGTTTTAACTTACTATCACAGATTTTATGAAACGATGTGCATTTCTTTTTTGTATATTACAAATTAGCAACTGTATTTTTTCTCATTGTCAATACAGTAAACCCCCATTTTACGCTGGGGTTATGTGTTATGAAAATGTTGTGAAAATCAAATTTGAGTAAGATTAGGGCCTACTGGTACATACGTTATGATTTTGCAACCATTTTATTTTCTCTAACTTTGCGGTGTTAATTTGCAACAATAAAAATCACCCCCATGTAAAACGGTAATTTCTCAGTCAAGAGCGGAGGGCCATTTTCAGAGTTTGGTTTGCATGATAGTTACGACTCAGAAATTTTCTAAGTGGCCACTAGACCCAAAAAACTAAGTGGACACCACTGTCACCGGGTTTTGAAGTTCAAAATAGAAGGGGGCTGGGGTAGTTTTTACTACTTTCATAAAAAAAATTAAATAAATAGAGCTTTGCACATTCTAAAGTAGAAATATTCATCAGGTACCTGTTTATTAAGGTATAGAAAATTTAAGAAAGAAATGAAGATCAAATGAGGCAGTGAGAAGCAAAAGGATGTAAGTGGCAAAATTAAAATTTTGGAGGTAACCAGTACAAACAGTAGGGGAACCTCTCCTCTGTCTTGGGGCAAGAGATAGTACAAGGTAGCCCTGGTAGGTGCTGCTGTACAGCATGATTTAGAAAAAAATTCAATGAAAGTCGACGTGGACGTCATCTTTAAACGCTTTTTACTCGGAACTTAAAAATGTCCGTTTACATCCCTTTGCTTCTCACCGCCTGAAATATACTAATTGTGCAGATAAAATTTAATAGCTTTCAAGGAATCCCCTCCCCATAATTTATTGCATATTGTGTTCTTTTCAGTAGTTTTTGTTGAAATGAACGTCCAATTTTGCTTTTGGAAACTTAAGCTACTAATTGTCTCGTCTACACTGTATAACCAAAAGTATTGGGCACTTTAAAAAATTCACATTTTTAAGGATTTCTCAAGAAATAACAGAACAATTGCTTTGTAAATTTTGTCACATAGCAGGTATGCTCCAAATGTCAATTTCCAATAAAAATTATATTTTGCGTTTCGGGGGTCAGTAATAAATTGAGGAAAACAAAAATGTTTTTTTGGGTCATCATCAAAGGTGCCCAAATGGGGGGTGGGGGTTCAAGCCCCCCCCCCCTTGAAATTAGTAGTTCCTTGCTTTTAGGGCTTTTTTCTTTGCAAAAAAGTAAAAACATTTCTTCTCCAGCATATAATGAATAAGTGCTTAAAAATGTCAAATTTTAATAACTCTAATCTGTACTGAAATCGGTTTCTATGGGGAAAATATCCTGCTAAACCATGGGGAAAATATCTGAGCCCCCCCTTAAAATTTTGCATATGGGCGCCATTGGTCATCATTCATCGCAAATAGCTCAGAATAAGCTGTAAGTTTCAGAAATTGTTTATCTTATTATGCACAATCATTTTTCATACTTTTGAGAAGGTATCACTGATATTCACGAAAATATAGGCATTTTTTTTCAAAACTACAAATTTTATTTGAAAGGTTTTGGCTCATAACACGCAAAGTTTTTCATCAAAGCTTATAAAACTTTTAGAAAACTTGACAGCATACAAAAGAAGCATAATACTAAAATTTGAAATAAAAATGTTGAAAATTTGATAAAATATGGGCATTTAAAGCAATTAATTTATCACTGCGCATGCGCGAAAGATAGCAATTAATAACTTTCATAATTAAGTACCCAACTAAATTTCTCAACTCATAAAAAATTCCAGTTCAATATCTCAAAAATTTGGAAAGTTACCAGCAAACTAATCAGCCGAATTAGAATAACTTTTGGCTAGCCTATGAATCGCGAGGGATCGTTCGCAAATAAGCTGTTTTTATCATGAATCACACTGAACGATTGCAAGCAAGTGTTACAGACTAACGAACGACCTCTCACGACACTTCGCCTACCCAAGAATTAATGAAATTCGGCTCATTAGATCACTGATAACTTTCTGAATTTTTAAGATACTGAACTGGAATTTTTTTATGAGTTGAAGAAGTTAGTTGGGTTTTAGATTATGAAAGTTTTAAATTGCAATCTTTCGCGCATGCGCAGTGAAAATTGCTTTAAATATCCATATTTTATCAAACTTTCAACAGTTTAATTTCAAATTTTAGTATAATGCTACTCTTGTATGCTGTCAAGTTTTCTGACAGTTTCGCAAGCTTTGATGAAAAACTTGGAGTGTTATGATCCAAAAACCTTCAAATAAAATTTGCAGTTTTGGAAGAAATGCCTGTATTTTTATGAATATCAGTGATACCTTCTCAAAACTATGAAAAATAACTGTACATAGTGGACTAACAAAGTTCTGAAATTTACAACCCATTCTAAACTATTTACGATGAATGATGACCAAAACACATTTTTGCCTTCCTTAGTTTGTTACTGACCCCCGAAACGCAAGGAAGATATAATTTGTATTGAAAAATGACAGCTGGAGTATACTTTTTATGTGACACAAGTTTTAAAGCAATTTTCTTTTATTTCTTCAGAAATCTTTAAAAATGTGTATTTTTGAAAGTGTCTCAATACTTTTGGTCATATAGTGTACTTCATCTTACAAATGACCAAACATGGCGATTACGTGAAATATTTAAAGTAATGAATTGACTTTTGAATTAAATGTATAAAGATAACCATATGTAATCAAAAATCCTTAAAAAACTAAAATTTGGATGGAAGAGCCAGATTTTAGCACATTAGCGTCTAAAACAATGAGAATAAAATAATATTCTGAAGGTAAAATTTTGCATTTTTCAAGAAAATAATTTTAAAAATTTCCGCAAAAGAAATATGGCATATTCTGCGTTGTTTTCAACAGTTTGCATTGTAATTAACAACCAGTTTCGTTTTTGAAAACTTAGGCACTTAAAAAAGTCTTCTGTATTTCTATCTTGGTGATGACCAAATGTGACGACTATGTCAAAAATTAAGATAAGATAAATTTTCTAATTTGTAGCATAACAATAATTAAGAAGTAAAATGTCTTCATGAAACTAAAATAAAAATTTAGTTGAAAAGTTTTTAGCACATTTGTGTTCAAAGCAATATGGATAAGACGAAAGTTTAAACATAAAATTCATTTGTCAAGAATATCATTTAAAATAATCCAAGAAAAAAAAAATCAATTTGCAGCACATTTTGCATTATTTTCCAGTTAAATTAAACATTCACTTCTACTTTGTTTTTGGAAACGTAGGCACTTAAGCATCTTGCCTACTTTCATCTTGTGAATCACCAAAGATGGCGACTATGTTTCGCACGTACTTGGAATTCAATGCTAAAGTATCGCCTTTCCAGTCAAAAAGCGACCGATCCTCCCCCTCAGTGTTTCTGCTCAGTATAATGCTTCCAAAGAGATACATTGTCTCCTCCCTCCTCACTGTTGAGTTTGTGCATAATTCCTTTTCACCCCAGGAATTTTCTTGGGAACTATCGTGGGAGAAAATGGAAGGGGGTCGCCGCTTTTACTAAGTTAGTAAAAGGTCGCCACGTGGCGACCGTGACCTTTACTGAACCTATTTGCAGGCTACTTTTAATTGTGAAGGAAAGGATGGGTTTGTAATTCTCACTCAAAAATTCTTTTAAATTACTATTCTAAAAACGCAATTTTATGCTGTTATTGCTAAAACGTAAAGTGAAAGGATTAACTCCTTCCTCTCCTTGGAATGTCCCTATGTCTTTAATGTGCTTGAAATGGAAAGGTTGTGAAAAAATCTTTTCAGGTTTTATTTTCAAAATCGTTTGGCAGCTTTTGTTAGTGAAATTCTTAATTTCCACCCTAAAATTTTTGTTTGAATGAAGTGTCCAAAACCTTGCCTACCTTGCTTCAAAATAGTGCATATCTTTTTAAACAAAAAAGATAACCTTTTAAAATAAAACAACTGCAACAAAATAGTTGTACCGTTCCATAAATAAACGAGCTGATGTGTGCATCACATAACTTCCTTTTACTCCAATTTAATGTTATTTTCTCATTATTGGCAGTTTTAATATGATTTCAATAGTTTACTCTCTAAATATCCCTAACAGTGGCCAAATTAAAACCATATTAAAAAAAAAATTAAAAAAAATTCGCTAAATTTGTCGCCAAGTACTTTTCGACTAAAAGACTGGCGATAGATCGCCAAGTATCCGCCAAATTTTAACACCACTTGTTTACATCGAAATTAACAATGATTTCCCCCCAGAAAGGGGCAAAAGACCCCCTTTGGAGCATACGAATGCAACCAAAAAGGAAGGTGCACAACTAGACCCCACTAGGAGTCTACGTACCAAATTTCAACTTTCTAGGACATTTCGTTCTTGAGTTATGCGACATACATACACACGTACATACAGACGTCACGAGAAAACTCGATCGTCAAAAGGATATTTCGGGTGTCTGTACGTTCCTAGGCACATATCCACGTGTGGTCGGGTTGAAAAAAAAAAAAAAAACATTCATTTGGGGGTGAGCAAAATGGAAATTAAGGCCGATTTTCGGGTGAAAATTTTTTCGCGAAAACAATACTTCCTTTTTTGTAAAAGGAAGTAAAAACTTTAAAAATTTTATCGAAAATCGCATGACCGGGCCGCCATTTTTGGCGGCCTGCATTTCGGACCAGGAATTTTTTCGGGCAAAACCGAAATTAATTCACGTAAATGTACACTCAAAATGTTCCAAGACGAACCACCTGCCTGAATTGACAGGGATTCTACGATTACATGCATGTCTAGGCTTGTCAGACGTCCGGTTTTCAGGGAAAATCCCGGTGTCCCGGCCGGTCTACTTCAGGTCCCGGAAAAAGATAAATTTGATTACATGACCAAAAAAGTCTAAAAATTATTAACTGTGAAGGATTATTTTAGTTAATTACTTTGTCATTTGAAACATAGATTTATACAATTAATATCGAATCAGCTTGTGAGGATTTTTGCAACAACATTAAACCAAAAAAGACTTAAAAAAAAGTCGAGTCTAGCGAATGAAAAATACATGTAAATATTGTTCAAGTTTTTATTCCTCATTCAAAGTATTTCTTCATGCAAAAGTAACTAATAAATATTATGTAAAAAATAAAATGTTTAAATTTATCTGTTTGTGTCATTTATTATTACCCCTGGTTTAGGCTCATAATTAGTATTTATTCATATGGTGTTAAGGGGTGTTTGTGATCCGAAATTTCCAAATATTTCGCGCTGACAACACATTTTAAAGCTGAAAAATTGTTTTAAAAAAAGTACTTTTTAAATGTTTCTTTTTAATAATTTCTGTTTGCATGTTGCAAAATTTTTTACGAAGAGGGGGAGGGGTAGAATTCCTCATAGTTTCTGAAATTTTCACTCTCTTCAGAAAATTTTACTTGAGTCCACTATCACCCCCTTGTTTTCATTTGAATACTCGCGACGGGAGGGGGAGGGAAATTCCGGTGTCCCGGTTGAATATTTCAGAAATCTGGCAAGCCTATGCATGTCATAAACTGAAGAATTATCGTATTTTCATATCAACACTGTCTAATTTGAGTTGAAGATTCAACTCGTAACGTTGAAGATTCAACCCGAGAATCACATACTCGCAATCAGTTCTGAAATTTGAAATTCACGTACAAACGAACTATAATGCGTAAATAATGTGGGTTATGCAACTCTTTTGTGATTTGGCCAAGTTGAAGATCATCGGTATTTTTTTCTCTTTAATCGTTGTTTAAACAGCTAAACTAAATCGGGTTTTGTGCTCATAAAGTTGGATTCTCACTCTTCTCATCCATGCATATCATAACTGTGGAATGTGTCAGTGTCTGATGCGTCGTTTCTCGTTTGTTCAAGCGAAATATTACGTTATCTGATATCTGACGCACTTGATTTGTTCAGATTATAGATTAATACATTTTTCGGACGTAATCCTAAAATTAATTCTCGTGAAAATATATTAGAGATTTAGTAAAATAATTGCTGATAAATTTACGAAAACTTCGTTTCTTAATTTATTAGTTTACAGTGCAGGGCTTTTGTTGTATTTCTAATTGGTCACATGACACCCGAACGATAAGTTATAAAGAATTGGACTCCTCGAACGTTATTAATCAGATAAAATACCTATAAATTGATGTTTAATGTCTTTTTAAAAGTAGGTCACCATTCGTTCCATTTGGATATTAAGTCTATGGAAATATTATTTATTGCTGGGGAGATACTTAGACACGAACATGGCCATAGACAGAAATTATTTTCGGGGTGGGTTCGTTAAATTTTTTGCATCCACAAATTTTCTGCAAGACAGTTTTCTACTGAGACAGTTGATTATTATATTTCTTAGTTATAACAATCCTGATAAATATAATAGCGATTGATCGAGTAACGCTGACGTCATCAACAATGAAACTCGCGCCACGGCATGATAATTTGATAATATTTTTTGGTAATATTAGACATGGTAGGGAAATGCTTTATTTCGAAAAGGCTGAACTGGATCCGGTAACTTACTGTTTTACTGGTAAAACTGTCCTCAACAGTAAAACCTGTAAAGTTGACCACCCTTGGAAGTTGGCCACCTGTCTAAGTTGACCGCTTTTTTTCTGACACGGAATTAGCCCTTATCATATAAATCAACCTCTGTAAATCGACCACCTGTTTAAGTTGACCAGCAAAGTATTGCACCGCAGTTGGTCAACTTACACAGGCTTCACTGTATAAATTGCAGCCGATGATCGAGTAACCCGCGTGTTTCAACAATGAAATTTGCGCCACGGTATGATAATTTGATAATATGTTTTGATAATGTTTAACATGCAGGGAAAGGCTTTGTGACAAGGCTAAACTCGATCCGGCAACTTAACTGTTTTACTATTAAGACTGTGATTTCAGGGGAATGAAGAAACGAAAAAATGGTTAACAATGAACGCTATCTACTGGAGTTTAGGGTTAATCCACTAGCGTTAGGGTTAAAATTTCAGCTATCAAAATATCATCAAACAGACAACTAATTCGTTCAATTGTAGAAGCAATTTTCACCCGTCATACCTTGACGGGAGATTTTCTAGTTTGTTGAATATAGTTGTTTCGGCTGGGGCGCATCGTAAAGCGAGCTCCAAGTTTATTATCTGTTTCAATCAATCGCTTATGATTATCGATTATTCTGACCATCGATTACATGGAAAGCCTAATATCCGGTTTATAGGCGGAAATGGGCGCATCTGTTAGTTTTATAGGGGTGTTCGTTGGTTTGTTACAGATGGGAGCACTTTTGCCTCTCTATTATTTAGCCCCAGTATTGTAAAAATAAAAATTTGCTGACGGTAATATCTTTTTAATCTAAAGTATATTCGATCTATATTCTCACTACAAAAATTGATTTATTTATTCACAGCATAGTTTTGAGCTTACCATTTTGCTTACATTCCCGAATGAAATGAAAACTTTCTTTTTGTTTCCATAGCTACTATTTTTGTTTCCCCTCATTTTATTTTAGAGCAGCGTTTCTCAAAGTGTGTTCCGCGGAACCGCCAAGAATTGGAAAAAAATAACTTTTTTTACATCATATTAATGACGTTTAGAAACCCATGTCTCCCAGATATTGCAAATTGAATTCTTTGCTGATAATCCTGATACGCAGATTCTTTTTAGTGATTTTTCAAAGCTTTTGGCCGCTGCTTACTCTGCCTATTAAAAATTCAACACTGTTCGTTAATATGGTTTTTGAATTTGGTGCAAATATTTTTTCTTGTGCTATTAATCTATCGTTCGAGTTATATTGAAAACAAGGGCCAAATTTTTTCTTTTTTTTTTAAACACGCTTTAAACAAAATAGTTCCTCTAGTGAGCAAATACGTTTATTTTTCCCTGAACAGCTTTTTAGTAATTGAATTTATGAAACAAAACCCCGTCAGAAGTGTTGCTTTCGCACCGTAAGGCATATTAAGAGCAAGCAATATTTTTTTGCAATTTTGTTGAAATCTGTGTAGGTTTTCGGCAGAAGTTGTTAACCACAGAATTGGTTCCAAAACTGCTTTGTAAATATCTGTACAAACTCCTGAATTAAATGTGGGAGAGTGATCAGAAAATGTGACGCAAAATTTTGAACGGGATGAGAGCATAGATCTTTAAAAGGGATAGATAGGCCTTTCTCCTACAGCGCAGCGTATTTCGCCCGGAGAAAGTGGGGTCATCATGATTCTTCCGAGAATCACGTGATCAAGGGACATCGTGTCTCCCTCTTCTCGGGCAGCAGTGATATAACAATGCGAAGCGCCGTTAAAAGTCTAGGATTGTCTGAAGATTTTTCATTATACTTATGTGAGAAATCTCTAAATGTTTGAATCTGAGATTTTCTAGCGAAAGAGGGTTTGATGAATTTTATTAAAAAATAAAGACATAGTGAGTAACAGAAATTTTTCTTTCTGCTAAAGGCAAAAAAAGTCCCCATGCAGAGTCGAAATTAAGAATATTTTTAGCAATTTACTATAGATACCGAGCATTATATTAAATCACTAAAAACAAGCGATGGAAAATTAGTTATAGTATGTCCGCGAAAAACTGGATTTTTAGGTTTCCTAATTTCTATGAAAAATGTGCTGGGAACATATGAAAAGTATGTAAGTGCCCGAATTCCAGTTCTAAACTGCGTAATGACTTATAAGCTTACTCAGGATCACCTTGAAACTTTTTTCAGTGCGATCAGGTTGTGAGGGTGGATTCAACAATAATCGTCGGATAATTTCGAAGTGCGAAAAAAAGATTATTCATTCATACGGAAATTAAAGAGTCCAGTTCTTCAAATTGCGCTGATTTTGACAACCTTCAAATGCTAAGATTAAATTTGAAACGTAACAAAAATGCTTTGAAAGAAAGCCTTTTCTTCCGATTCCTTTGACGACGATTTGGAAAATTCAGAAATCATCTCAATTAACATGACGCAGTATATTAATGATGTTTCTGACTACCCTGGATTTTTTGTCCGGCAAGTGCACTCTGTTGTGAACTGCGACGACTGCAACGCAGTCTTAACTACAACAAATCAAAAAATAGACCTAATAAAATTTAAGAATTTTGGGACACATTCAAGTATGATAACTTATTGCAAGATTGCAGCCATTGAAATATGTACATTTGTGAAGAACAACTGAGCGAGAATGTGAAAAAGTTTTGGGAGTAAAACACAAAAATATAATGTTACTCATGAGACCACAAGAGTTATATGAAAAATTTCGAATTCCGTTTTTCTAAATTTAAATAAGCATATGTTGGAAACAGAAGCAGCAGATTTTCTCGTTAAAAAGTTTATAAAATTAATCGTTACTAAATATTTAAGCGTTAGAATGTATCGCGCAGTCAATTCAAACAATGAAAATAATTCACAAAGACCAATAAGTAGGAAAGTAACAAAATTAATATTGTTAAGGGACAATAATCACTAATTTTCTTCACCCTCGAGTTTAAATTGTCAAAATTATCGTAGTCTGTGGGACGAAAAAAAAAGAAGAAAAGAAAAATTGGGAAGGGGGCGGAAGTCAAATGACCATTCATGTAGTTTATAATTGCAAATAATTTATTTTCTGAGTACTTAAAAAAAAAAAAAAAAAAACTGAAGTTGCTTAAAAATTAGGAACAAACCAAAGTTATTGGTTTGGCTAATATCGTGTTGGTGCGAAACGCATGCGAATATTAGAATATTATTTAATTGAGTTGATGTTCGATACTATTTACATTTGTATTTCTAATTGGTTTATGGTTTTAGATCGAGTTTTATGTTAATAGTCCGTGGAGTTTGTGACAAAAATACCCAAAACATTTCACTTCCGGATACCAGTCTGAAATTTTGCACAATGCTTATGTACATATCTAAGAACAAAAATCCGCCGGGAGGCATTTGATCAGAGGTCATGAACCCCCTGTGATGACGTCATCAAAATGGCCGCCTTATTAAGAGAAGTACGTTAGTTTAACTGCTTAAAACTCTATTATGGATCTTAATATTGCGATATTAAAGTATATCATTTAAAAGCGCTTTAAAAGAGCTATTTAATAGTGATTGGATTTTTTCCTATCACTAATTGTTTAAGAGTTATTACAATTAACGTCATCAAAATGGCCGTCTGGAAAGGTGAGTACGTACGTTTGACTGCTTAGAACTACATTATAGATCTGTATATTGTGATATGAATGTGTATCATCTGAAAGAGCTTTAAAAGATCTATTTAACAGAGATTGATTTTTCCTCTTAAGACAAGTAGTTTTAGAGTTATTAAAATTTCGGTCATCAAAATGGCCGTCGTGAAAAGTTTCGTTTAACTGCTCAAAACGCCATTAGAAATCATTCTTCCGTAAAAAATAGGTACACTAAATAAAAGCTCTAAAATAAACTATAAAAATATGCATTTGTTCTCCCCCCCCCCTTAGTAAATAGTTTTAAAAATTTCACTGCAAAAACGTAACTACATGAGGCGGGAGGGGGGTGCATTCTCATTGAACTGTTCCAACTGTTTCACCTCATCTAACCCGCTCTGAAACTTTTAATTAAAAATTCCTTATCGGATTAAATACATATATGTAGTGTCACACAATAATTCACTTCTCCTGCAAGTGCGAACGTTTGCCGTCTAGCGTCAAAAATCAGAACGACTACTCGATTTTTTTCCAGCCAACAAGCTGTAACTTTGGATTGTAGTCCGCCTAGCTCGTTTCTTTCCAGTTCTGCTGTTCCCAGCAATAATTAATTCCATAGTGATATGTTTATTATTCAGATATAATTTTCAATAACTGAATATTTGACTGGTTAATGCTGTAGCAAATAATATCAAATTAAGGTGAGTCATATAATTCTATTACACGGTTTGAAATCGATAACTTGAATCGTTGGTTCCATCTAGAATTAAAATTATCATATTATATATATATATATATATATATATATATATATATATATATATAGCTTGTATTCATTCCTTTACGTCCTTTACAATAAACAGAACATATTTAAAACTCGCAATATTTTTTAGAATAAATTTTTCTCCTTCATTTGGTCCATGTGACCTCAAAATACTAACATAGCTTGCAATCATTTCTTTCATGTGCTTTTGAAAAAGTAAAATATTTAATGAATAGAATGTTTGTAATCTAGATCCCATCTACCCCTGCTAAAATCTATTCAGTGGGCTATGCTGAATGAGTATGGCGAAGATAAAATGTTGGTCATGTTAGGTGGTCTTCACATATAGAAATGGCTGTTTTATCTGCAATAGGTACATGAATTGAAGGAAGTGGTTAACTGAACTCCTAGTAGAAGCTCATGTTACAACATCAGGAAGAGCAGAAAGAACACAAAAAGTTTCGCATGTGAAGTGAAGTCGACACGCTCACGATTTTGCAGTAACCACTTTCCAAGTTCTGCTAGAGAAAGCGTTTCAAAATCGAAAAGAGATATAGACAAAACATATACAAACTGGGTTAAGCGAAGATCAGAAGAATCACCTCAGTTTACTGAAAGATCACCATGGATAGCTAGAATGCATACTTTCAAATCTGATGCGTACTATTCGTCAAGGAAATTTCTCAGATTTTACTGTCACTCTTGAGAACATATGTCCATGGATGTTTGGTTTGATCATACAAATTATGCCCGATGGCCTTCAGTATTTCTGTGCAATTTGAAGCAGTAGAGATGCATCCAGCTATTTTTCAAGAGTTTCATAGGAAAAATATATCTGGCTCCAAAACTGAGAGCAAATTTTCCAGGATGGCACACGACCATTTGCATGAGCAAAACAACAAATTAATTTAAAAATCATCAACTAATCTATCATGTTTAAGTCCTGAGGCGTCATTAATACAATGAATGGTTGCTGGACCGGAAGTTGTGCCAGGAAGATTGGGGAGTTTGAAGAAAGTCAGAGCCTAAAGTCTGACGTCACTACTGAAAAGCTAGATACTAGATACATGAAGATACTAGAAGCTTTTTTATTCGGTATGAAACTCATGTTTCCAGCCTAGTTGAAACATTTGAAGAACACGGGAATCCTTTCGAAGATGACGATTTAACTACAGTAAACAGCAACAAAATTATTCTCTCGGAAGAAAGTGCCATTGCTGTGATGTCAACGCAAGTCAATTCAATACATTTGTAGAAGATCGCTTAGTGTTAAGAAAATTATCCATACATGATGTTATTAAAAGAAACAATCTCCTCTTGATGAGCAGAAAAATATTTCTGTTCAGTCCAAAGACAAGCAAAACATTGTTAATTTGAGGAGGGGCAGCACTCTTTTTGCTAAGCTATATGTTGCGTGCCAAGCAATTCAAATGGATGTAAAAGAATTTTTTTTCTAATGAAAACAGCTCGTGTCTACCTTCTATATCCAATCTTGGCAAATTTAGGAAATCAAGAAAAAAGTTCGCCGTAGTTTCTTGTATCGTTCAATCAACTGGACTGGTTTTGACGGCTATTCCGGAACTAAATTGTTCATTGATGGTGCTGCACTAATTCACATGCTTGTTCCTCAGTCTGCTCGAACTGTCCAATAATACTGCGATCAGATTATGAAGCCGTACATATTAATGAGACGAAAAAGTGTTCATAGGGTAGATTTGGTTTTTGACCGGTATTCAAAATGAAGTTTGAAAAGCGACACGAGACAATGGAGAGGATCTGGACCAAGAATAAGTATTAAATCCAATGTTTTGATACCGAAGTCATTTACTAAATTTCTTGCGAAAGATAAAAATAAAGTGGAGCTTTTCGAATTTTTGGCAGAAAATCTCGTGAAGATGGATCTACCAGATGGGAAGCAGGTTGTATGCTCGTACAAAGACACTGCAATTGCTTCAGTCAAGAACAATTTTGAAACCATGTTTCCCGTATCCCACGAAGAAGCCGGTGCGAGGCTATTCCTCTATGTGCAGCATGCAATAGAATACTTGGGTCATGTAAAGATTACCGTGAAAACTGTTGACAGTGATGATGTAGTGATTGCTATGTTCCGAGTTCCGAAACTGCAAGAGCTATGGGTGGAGTATGGAAGTGGAAAATATCTACGGTATCTTCCCATTCACGTTTTGCACCATAAAGTTCCACAAGGTGTTACAGATCTTCTACCTTTTTCCCATCCCTTTACATGAGCACATGGTGTCTAGTTTTGCCAGCATTGGTAAAACTAGGTACTGCATGGAAAATGTGGATGACAATTAGAGATGTTGACAAAGTTTTTTGTACTTTACTAAAGTACCTGAGAGCATTAATGAAGAAGATGAGCATTTTCTACTTATTCAGCGCTTCGTAGTCTTGACGCATCATTCAACAAGCTCAATGGAAACCGTAAATGAGGCTAGGAGAATTTTCTTCACCCAGCAAAACAGACCAGTTGATTGTATTCCAGCATCTAGCAACGTTTTTCTGCATCACCTTAAGAGAATAATATTGCAGTGTTTACTATGGACAAAATGTCTTCAGCAAAATTTTCAGCTCTTGGATCCATATCAGTGGGGATGGAAAAAATCGGTGAAGAGTTTGAACCTCTTTGGTATGCACACCCCAAAATAACAATGCAGAAATTACAGGAACTTATATTATGCAAGTGCAAAGAGATGTCTACACGCTGTCGATGCGTCAGATCAGGTCTGAATTGTACACTTCTTTGTAGTTGTGAGGGTCAGTGTAATACGTAAAACGTTCCTTAAAAAAACTTATTACTGTTTTTGTTATAACAGCTACTTTTTCTTTGTTATTAAAACATGTAATTTTCGTCTATTTCTCTTACATGTTTAAAATGTAAGCATTTTAACAAAATTGTTTTATTATACAATAGCATTAATAATTAAGTTCTCGATCCATTTTGGGCGGTGACTTTGATTATTTCTGCATTTTAACCCTTCTTTCATTCAATATAAAAGTAAAATACTGACAAAAAGTGTTAAAACATGAAGTGCAAATTTAAATTTAATGAAACTGGAAAGGTTCTTTTATAATGCAGGTATAACAGTAAAAGTTTTACTCCAATATTGCAGAACACAGGAAAGTCATTGTTTTCCTATCAATTTTCACATTGATACTGTAATAATTATTAAACTATTTGTCTTCTTTACTAAAAATAAAGCTCAAAGTTTGTCTGGATATCTGTCGGGATATCTGTCCGGATGTCTCTCTGTGACGAGCATAGCACCTAAACTGTTCGGCCGATTTTCATGAAATTTGGCAGAGAATTTGTTTGTAGCATGGGGATGTGCACCTCGGAGCGATTTTTCGAAAATTCGAATTTGTTCTTTTTCTTTTTCAATTTTAAGAACATTTTACCGAGCAAATTATCATATCGTGGACGAGTAAACTACAAAATTATCATAACGTGGAACGGTAACATAAAAAATGTTGAGAAGGCCAGGGCCAACCCAGTGCCGTCGTGCAACTGAGGAAGGAAGGAACCGTAAAATGGCCGAGCAAATTAACATCGCAAATTGGGGAAAAATTCATCATCCATTGTTTGTAAATATCCAGGCGAATGAAATGACCTTTTAATTTTTCTACTACGAGCAAAGCCGTGCGGGTACCGTTAGTAGAAAATAAAACTAAGCTCTGTTGAAGAGCTTTTTTAAACGACTTTCAGATAATGTATTTGAATTTTACAAAAATATGACCTATTATGGAGTTTTAAGCAGTTAAACGGACGTATTAACCGATACATGGCGGCCATTTTGATGACGTCACCACAGGGGGTCTTGACCTCCAATCGATTGCCTCCCGGCGTTTTTTTGCTCTCTTATATGAACATAAGTGCTGTACAAAATTTCATACTGGTATCCGGAAGTGAAATGTTTTTGCACAAACTCCACCGACTATAAGTCGTTGCACTGGCTTCAAAAGTTGTGGGGAAAAGCACGCATTGAAACTATTTATCTGTATTTGAAAAATTTGATTGAAATAAAAGAAAGTTTATAAGGTCAATTTTTGTTTAAGATTTTTGAAGACGTCTTTTTCTACTCAGTATTTAAAGCACTTGAAAAAAAGTTTAAATAGCTTGTGCGCCTGCTTCAAAAGTTATGATGGGAAAATATCTAATGGACTATTCCATGAAAAAGCTGTAATTTTGTCCCGCATTTCATTAAAAAGTAATAACCTAAAAAGGTAACAAAGAACATTTTTTGCAAAAGTACAACAAATACATTTGCGATTTCTTAATGAAAAAAAAAAATTGTTACCTTTTTTAATTATTACTTTTAGTGAAAAATATGAGGTGTTACGTGAGGGACAGAGTGTTCCGTTTTTCTTTAATAATGGGTAAAATGCTTTAATTTAACCCATGCTTAAAGGGGGGGGGGTTTAACCCATGCTTAAAGCATTTAACCCATGCGCAAAGTGATTCTCTTCGATAATTGAAACAGTTTCTTGTGAGGGGAGTCCCTTGATCACGTGATGTCCAACGGGGGATGTTGACGCGCGCTCTGAGGAGAAAAGTGGGGAGAAGGCACATCTATTCTATTTTAAGTTCTATGGATGAGAGGGTGCGATAACAAGAAAGAATCATCCCGAAGCATAGGGTCCCAAAAACAATGCAGACACGCTACATGCACACGAAGTCACAAATTGAAAAATATGAAAAATGTTGTTAATTTTAAGCCCAAAGACAACATTAACGGGACTAATCACAGACGAGATTACAAAACATTTTAGTTTTTAAAAGAGGTTTGATGCAATTTGCGACCAACAGCTGCATTGCAATGCGTCATAACAACATATCGACCATCGCAATAATGGCCAGCGATTTCGACGTAGATTTAACAATGGGGCTGTGCATTACCGAAATATAAATATAAAAAAATATTATATTAGCATACTGAATTACGTTTTTAATCTTAATTATATCTGTGAATAAGACTTGGGCAAATATAAATAATATGAAAGTTTCTTTTTTTGAAGATCTGCTGGACGACTCCTATACAACATGCGATGCTTCCAAGATTTTTTTTTCTATGTTAAAATGTTTTTGGGGCTCACAGGAGTGAGTTCGATACTCCTGTTGCACATAAAAATAAGTTTAAAAAACCCTAGAAAAAATATCATTTTGGGTTGCTTTAAAATTATTTTACGAAAGAATATCCCATGAGTCTCCTAACTAGCAACACAACCATAGAGTTCAGAAATAAAATGTAATTATGTAACTTGTTACTTTTTCTCTATAAAATGTATTGAAGACACATTTTGCCCTTGGAAATTTTTGAAATGATGAGCCTGTTCAACATACCTATAAAGCGCGTAAATCCATAAAAATTCGTAAAATTACACGTATCTAATGCCTTTTTTTATTATTATTTTTTATATTAGACATAGAAAAAGTTTCTATGTCTGCATAGAAAAAGTAAAAATGACAGCGAATAATTACAATTTTTGCCTTTATCAGTGACTTCTAGATAGCATACATTTTGTCTTGTTGTGAACAATACACCGGGGTTCCTTGAAGTAAGGGTTCCGCGGCCAAAAAAGTTTGAGAACCGCTGTTTTAGAGAATGCAATAAATGAATAAGGCATTATAAAACGCGTGTATCAATCTCTCATCGCCATTTTCCCTTCTCCCCTGCTAGATTCAATCAAATGGAATCGTCTTTACTTGGCCGATTGCCAAATTACATACAATCCGTGGTCAAACAGTAGGTATATTTTTTGTGTACCATTTTTAATCATTTCGTTTTGTGACCGTACAATCACCCAATCCTAGTACTTATTTAACACCTCAAAAAATCTCACTTTACCCCACAAAGGATCGGGAACCACTGGTTTTGCGGCTGTACGATGTACAGTACATATACGACTGATTTTTGACTTAAGTACGAACATCGCACACGCTGTTCTGTGCAACCACGTTTTATTTATCGTTTGAATCTCCATTTAGGTATGTAATTTTTGGTTGAAAAGGTTAAGCTCTTACCTTTTTTCCACCTGTTCATATCGCACCAACTCTCCACTAAAGAGGTGTAATTTTTATTCTTCTGACACGGTTTCGTGGCATTGTAGTCACGTTTAGTTTGCGGACACCTGCCTCAACCCTTGCATCATCGTGGAGGAAGTTACTCGTTCGGGTTTCTGGAAGAAGTATTCTCTCATTGGTACAAAAGAAAACCCCCAAAAGGATTCAACTGAAACACTTTTTTTCTTTGCTTTGAATGTTGATTGGTTTTGAGGAATGGTTCTTGGTTGTGGTAAATACAGCGTACGTTTTAATTCTTGAAGTCAACTCACAGTGCTTCTTGGCTTGTTAATACAACTTCGGTGGTGATTAGAACGCTAGCAATGTTCAACTTTGCATAAGCCCCCCCCCCCCGACTTACTTTGGAAATCTGTTGTAAATATTTCATATTTCTAACCTTCCGTAACCTTTCTATTTATTTTTTAACTAGCTGCATTGCCCGGCTTTGCCCGGTCTACCTTGAAAGAAACCATTGTGTCAAGTGAAGTATCTTCAATAATCAGGATTAAATGAAAGAAAAAAAAAACATCATGCAAAATTTTCTCTCCAAACAAATGACGACAGATAGTAAAATACTTTTAAGAAGTTAAAATAAAATGAGAAAGATGGATTTAAAATGCGTAACCATGGAAACACAAAATAAAATAAGTTTAAGAATTGAAAATGAGAAAGATGGAAATAAGCAATGAATTCAAAAAGCGTTACCGTGGAAACGCGAAATTAAATGGTGAAAAACTTGAATAGAGAACAGATTTTTGAACTTCATTTAATTCGCTTGTAACTTTTTTTTCTAATGGAGATAGAGCGTTAAACTTTCGACCTTAGGTCGTGTTAGATCTGGAGTAAAAAAAACAGCTCTTTCCAATGCTGTCAAAAAGAAAACTGTGGGACAATTCCTTCACTTTTTATTGATGGATTTAATGAAGAAAGTCGTGCCTAAATTTCAGCTAAGCCTAAAAAAATTCGTGCTAAAAACGTAAAAAACTCCCGCCGCAATTAAGTTAGAGCATTGGAACAAATTGCGTAGAACGCGGAAAATTCTTCCCTTTCCAACGATATGTAATATTACTATTTGCGAGTAATTTTTCACCCCCATATTCGGGAATTTATGTGAAAATTGGGCCTAAATTGGAATAAAAAAAGAATTATTCATCGCATTGTTTTCGAACTGGTCTGCAAACCTTCTCAGGACTTAAAGTATAGTGCCTATTAAAGGAACAAACTGTGAAAATTTCAGCAAAATCGGCCGGGTAGTTTTCAAGTTTTGCGAGTTCAAACAAATAGACGCTTTTTGGAGACTTCATTTTATACTATGTAGAGATTGTTTATATCAGGGGTTTTCGAGCTTTTCCGTTTCGAGGCACCCTTTGAAGAATTCAGAATTTTCTCACGGCACCCTGGTCTATCTCTATTATATACATATAGTATATTGATAACATGGACACTTCGAGGCACCCCTGCCTCTTTCTGCGGCACCCAGTTTGGGAACCCTTGTTGTATATTTTTTGTTGTGTGTTTACTTCCCAGAGCCGTCAAAGAAAGTGGGGTCCCTTTCCAGTTTGGTGACCGGCTCCCCCTTCCATCATAAAATATGCTTCTCCGATTCCGATCCGGAACTCTCTTCCCCAAGGACCGAGCCCATAATTCCCCATTTGGCTGACATGGCCCTTCGTTGGCCCTAATACTTACCTCTGCAAGACCGGGAAAGGTGATGGTACCTTTGGAATCGTATGTGTTCTCTAAGTTTAAGAATAGAATAAGTGTGTGTGTGTGTGGAGGAGGGGGGGGGGGGTCTAAAAATATGAGTTGTATACAGTAATGGAATGCTCACCAAATATTTCTTTAACTTTTAATCTGAGTTTTTCAGATTTTTATATGCAGATCTCTCTTTTTTTTAAATTGAGAACTAAGAGATGTAACTCTTACCTTGTTTCATACAGTGCTTTGTTTCATGTTTTTAAAAAAATAAAGTTAATTTTCGGTTTTAGTTGCAAAACAAAACACAATCCTTGAACTATGACAAAAAATATCGTTTTGTACATCTAGTTCATTACCGCCTCGAGTGCGAATTTTTAATTTTTGATCCTAGGGCGGTATTGCAGTGCTACCATGTTGGATTTTGATATGAAATGCAACTAAACTTAATAACTATTGAACTCAATTATTATTTGTATGTATTAAACTCAGTCACTCTTGGTTGTTGTATTGCATTTCAAAAGCCAACACGTTAGTACTGTAATACCGTAAAAAAATTGCGGCAAAATTAAAAATTTGCATTCATGCTTATGGCAGATTGAACTGAATCAGATTTTTTAGTGCCACGATCACAGGGAAATTGACCGATGAATCACAGTTTATGAAACGCTGTCGTAGATCATAAAATATAGATTTAGTTGAACTAACCCATCAATCTTTATGATCATTTTTCTGTTGTTTTTTTTTCCTTCTTGCAGAAATTTCGATACGAATCACTGTGTACTGTATACCTACATTTCCACGTCCCCTCAATTTAGTGCGTTTTTTAAAAATATTTTTATTGAAGGAGTGTGACACCTGTGATAGGACAGCTTTAATTCTGCATAGCATTTTATCTTTGCCAGTGAAGCCACAAATCGCAAGAACCGCAGGTATCGATAGATATTTATGACCCAACAGTTAGACTAAACACGCAACACCATCTTCACCATCTAAATCACGTCATCGCTTCTTCCTCGCGTAGAGCTTTTAGCAAATCAAAAAGGTACGGTAAATCGACTGCGCGCATCCTGACTTTTAATGGCTACCTAAACCTATCAGGGAATTGATGAATCGTGAACTGTAAGATGTTCAAATGGTTTTTCTCTCCAGAAAAAAGATTCAAGCACTTTATTTGGTAACCATGAGGTGAGGAGTGAAATTTTTGCGTTGGAAATATATTGAAAAAAAATTAAAAAGCAAAAAAAAAAAAAAAAAAAAAAGGAAGAAAGGAAAACTTCCGAAGTTATATTGATTGATGAAAAACTGCTAGATATCAACTTATAAATTATGGTAGAGTTAAAATTGTGGTAACGTAGCACCGACGAGTTTTAGGAACCTTGGCATTACCACTATTCCACAAGATCCATTAAAATAGGATTTAAACCCCACTAAATTTTAAACTAATCCAAAAAAAAAAAAAAAAATGCGCATTAAATTGCATTAAAACTTCCATATTTGGAGGATTCCTACTGAACACGATTGGTACACCGCAGCCTGGATGGTCCTTGCAGAAGACCTGCTCAAAACTTGCCCAAACTGCCTTAGCTACAGTGGTGGACATAATTATAAGACCCCTATCTAATTTGGCGAATGGTGAAAGAAAATATTCAGAGCTTAAAATTTTTTACTCAAATTATAGCTTAGTAAAAGAAAGCCAAAATAAGGGTGAAAAAACTTGTAGTTTTGGAAATTGGCACACACGTACAGGAAGGACTCCTAATGAACGTACTAAAAGTCCCCGGTGATAGAGGGTGTGTGTGGGGAGGGGGTGCTCGCAGCGCCACCTAGGATTTTAGGTGTGTTTTTTTCAGTTTCCGTCTTATATCTCAAAAACTATTTACTTGCGATCGAAATTGATATTTGATGAATTAAAGTGCGTAAAATTATCTTTAAAAAAGCTTTTTTTACTTTTTATTGTAGCTATAATAGTTTCCGAGAAATTAAATTTCAAAATTAGTGAATTTTCGGAAAACTGACCATTTTTTCGCTCTTTTTTTTAATTTTTGGAGCCTCTCGAGGATTTATTGGATGTGATTCTTTCCTTTTTTCGGTCTGAAGTAGTGCAGGTTATTAGAATGATTTTATTTTTTGAAAATAGAAGGCAGGTGAGGGAGGAAGGAGGCGAGTAATGCAGAAAGACAAAAATATGTGCAGGTATTCTTTTCATTCTTTTTTTCCCTTCCACCATTGTCCAGCAAACGGACCCAAAATGAGGGTAAAAAATAAACGTTTATAGTTATGAAAATCGGTACACTTGTACAAAAAGGTCTCTTAACGAACATACTAAAAGTCTCCGGTGGAAGAGGTCTTTTGAGGGAAGCTTGTGCCATTATGTTGGAAATCCGTTTTTTCGGTTTATGTTGCATTCCGCTTTTCGGCTTTCGCCTTATATTTCACAATCTTTTTTCTTGAGAGCAAAATCATCCATAGTTAAATTACAGAGCACAAAATTACCATTAAAAATGTGTTTTTGTTATAACAGGTGCAGAGGCAAAGTGGTTTCCAAATTCGTGAGATTTTGAAAACTATGTATACTTTTTTCCCTTTTTTCATTTTAGGGACTCTGCGAAAGACACATTAATAACTTGTTTTTAAATAAATGGACTCTGTTATGTCATTTATGTCAATTAAGGACCTCAAAAGACCTTAACGCATGTAAGAAATAAACGTGTGCCCTTGTGCGGTAAGGATAAATGATAAAATTAATAATAAAAAAATTCAAACGTGCAAAAAGGGCATCTTCTTCCTTAGGTTGTTAAGGCAGTGTTATTTGGTGATAAACCATTACGGGTCAGTTTTTTTTTTTTAAATCTTGACATTTATTGCAAGCAACGCTACAGTTAAGACTTTTTTTTTGCAGCCTCATTTTGTGCTACATCCTTTCGTTATAAACGAAATATCCGGAGAGAACTATTATTCTGCGAAGTTGTCGTAGGTGAAGACGTGGATCTTGTTATGCTATTAATAGCTCTGACTCCAAGTGATAATAATATTCTTTTCAGGAAAACCTAGGAAAGATAAAGTGAATACTAAGATATTTCGCACACAAGAATTGCAAAACACTTGAGAGCTGAAAAATCAAATTCTTTTTATCCATGCTTTCTCCGTTTGCAACATGACATCAACTACATATAAAAAAAAGGTAAAACAAAATTCATAAAATTGTTGCAGAAAAAAAATTGTTAATCTACTTTCTGGAAGCGTTTTCTACCTTTGCTACTCTAGATCTGGTAGCGGAAGCAGGCCAAACATTTTTCTTGGCCTACATGGGAATGTTTTAAATGCAACTTCTCTGGATAAACACAGGTTTATACGAGTATCTTTCCAGAGAGTAGCAAGGGATGGAAAAACAACATTTTGTATTCCTGCCCCCCAGTCGACGATGTCACAAAATTTCATACGTTTACTTCTAATAAAAGTTGTTCGGAAGACCACTACCAACTGATCTCTGGGATGAAAAAAAAGCCGGTTCATCGTGGAAATCCTTACTACTTTCAAGTCGCTCTGCTCCTTACTCCCATTCTCTCCGGATATTTCGTTCATAACGAAAGGGTGTATCAGAAGATGTCGCTGCAGGAAATAAGTGTAAACTTGTAGCATTGCTTGCAAAACTTGTCGTGGTAAAAAAAAAAAAAAAAAAAAAAAAAAAACTGACCTTAACTGTTTATCACCAAATAACACCGCCTTAACAGTCTGAGGAAGAAGATGCCCTTTTTCCATTAATGAATTTTTATTATTAACTTTATCATGTATCCTTATCGCACAAGGGTACACGTTTATTTCTTACAAGCGTTAAGGTCTTTTTGGGAGTCAATTGACGTAAATGACATAACAAAGTTCATTTATTTAAAAACAAGTGGTAAATATGTCTTTCGCAGAGTCCCGAAAAATGAAAAAAGGGAAAAAAGTAGATAGTTTTCAAAAGCTCAAGAATTTGGAAACACATTGTCTCTGTACTATTACAGTTATTAAAAAAGAAAAAAAGAAACCACATTTTTAAAAGTAATTTTGAGCTCTTTAATTTAACTGTAGATGATTTCGCTCTCAAGAAAAAATATTGTGAGATATAAGACGAAAGCTGAAGGTTAGAGCTAGTAAGGGAGATACGAGGAGGAAGGAGGTTGGGAGTTCCACTGAGAGTCATAGTCCCCACCCCACATAGATTACGGTATCCCTTCCCAGATCGTGCAACGGCTATGACTGCTTCCATTTTTGTTAATAAGTATAAAAAAATAAGTTTCAAGCAGACTTTTTCATCTCGGTTCCTATACCTTCGATGTTGAGACCATGCCCAGAGCTCTTGATTTTAAGCCATACTTATAAACAATGTTGCAGCATCCTCCTCCTTCCAAGAGGAAACTCAGGCTGCGCTACTGTAGCTATGTAATATTTTGAACTAATTGTTTCAACCAATTTAAGGATCCATTTGATACAGATCGGTGCCGAAATCTGGTGACAAATAACATCACAAAATTACAGTTGGCATGCAGGAAAGTAGGTTCGTTTAATCCCGAACGAACTTTTTGTTTTACTTTGTTTTTAAGCGTTTTACGTTTCGTGACCAAATTGCATCGGTAAAAAGATGTTTTTGGTATTACGGGGCGCAAATTTGACGCCCCATCCTCTCCGACCATCGATCTGAAAAGACGCTTATGACCCTGTACTTTGTTTTTGCTCCTAATCGCTCCTCCTTCGGCGCATGAGGATCAGAAAGGGAGCAACCGTTCCCTTCCGATGGGCAAAAGGCTACCAGTTGCCATGGCGACCCGTGCCCCCCCTCCCCCTATAAATCCGAACTATAGAGGGACTCCTCGCATCGCGCATATTGGTCCCTTCCTCTGCTCTTGCGCATTGAATCGAACGAAACACGCCGCCTCGGGTGGCCCCCCCTTTTTAGCATTCCATCAGAATCTTTCGCGGACGCTATGGTGAAGAGCAGAATTTTCTGAGCCTTCTCTCCGGAATTCTTTTAGATCCTTTTTTTTGGAACTTGCGTCTGTCCCTTAGCGCACTTTAGCCCTCGAGTTTTTCGTCTCTTGTTTTTGTTTTCTCGTGGCCTCGTCTGGAACGCGGTAAAAGGATGACCACTTTCGTCAGTCACATCCCCGTCGATGTCGCCGTCACCCGGCCCGTCAGACCTCACCACATAGAAATCAAGGAACATCACCGACAGGTAAAAAAAAAAAAAAGAAAAATCTTTGGTAAAATGAATGTATTTTATTTTCCGGTGTGCACTGTTGGTTTCACACCGATCGCAACAGACTTTCTGCGCGCGACAATGGTTCTCAGGGTCCTATTAACTAAAAAACAGACCCTAGGCCCACGCTAGTTCGGAGACCCCCATAAGACTCTGCAGTTGTTGATTAACAGGCATAGGCCTGTCGGAATGCACTTTTGGGGTCCTCTTTGCCTATCACAAAACTATGTATAAATCATTTACATTTAAGAAACCTCTTTGAGGCCCCGCATGTTTGTGACAAAGTAAATTCGTTACTGGCAGAATAAATAAAAAGTCCCCTTTAAGCAGGTTTTTTTTCCCAATTAACAAGTCATAACTTTTTATTATTACTTCAAAAATACACGTATCTTTCATATAGTTGTAATGCTATGCATAGTTCTTTAAATAATTTGTGGCCCGTTAGGAAGATTAGGCCCAGGCCTAGTAGGCCTGTGCGGTAATCAAACCCTGATGGTTCTACACCGTATGAATAGCACACTCTCTTGCTAGCTCATTCGCTGTCATTGATTTCCTTCATTAAAAATTACTTTTACCCTGAGGATCGTGATTTGTTGATAGTATTGTGACGTGAACTGGAACGGGGGAGCTACTTTCGCTTCTGGAAAGCCATAGCAACAGGAATGATATGGTATTTTGTGTTTGTGAACACACACCCGTAAAAGATAGTTTTAGTCACTGTTGCATTGGTTTTAAGCGCACCAACAGCAAAAGTTTTCGTTCCATTTTATGTCACAAACAAAACAGTAAACAAATCATGGTCCACTCGGTGAAAACTATGATGTTCAATGATGGAACAAATGTTAGCTAACGAGGGGGTAATAAGGTCTTGGTGATCATAAAATACCAGCGACTTGCGCTGAAAGCCAACGACAAGGCTTTTGTTGGTGTCGCATCGGTGTGAAATCAGCATAAGAAGCATCTACGTATAAGAGGCACTCTAAAAATGTAATGCATTTTTGGGGGGGGGTGTTCTTTCATCCCCCCATTTGTTCTTTTTTTTCTTTATAGCTAACTGATGTTTTCTACAACCCTAAAAAACTCATATCACTGTCGTCTAGTTCTTTGCTATCATCTCTAACTTATCTTTCTTTTTCCTTTTCGTCGTCATCATCAACTTCTTCCTAAAGTAATAATCTTCGCTTTCATCAAGAGACTGATGCTAGGTTTTTAGCGGTAAAAATCTAGTTTTCCCCAGGTCCTGGTAAAAACAAGTTTTTCCGGTAAAAACCCAACCCTGTCAACAGACCCATTAAAACCTTATTAGAACAGCCCTCTCCATGGGCGAATTTATGGGAGGGCAGAGGGGGGCAATGCCCCCCCCCCCAGTTTTGGGAGGACTTTATGTAGTAACAACACATCTTCCAAAAAAGTTTTAAAAAAATAATTATTTTTTTCTTTTTTGACTAGTTCAGAAGGGCATGGGTGAATTTATAGGAGGGGGCATAGGGGGCAATGCCCCCCAAATTTGGGAGGATTTTAAATAGTAACAACACATCTTCCAAAATCTTAAAACAAAAAATCATTATTATTTTTCTTTTTTTGAATAGTTTAATGAAAATGAAGAGGATAGTGAATGTCCTTTTCTGATGGGAGAAAAGAAAAAAAAAAGAACGTTAAATACAAATAGTACAGCTGTCACTGGGGTGCTGAATATATGCCTAAATTCACTATTTTGGACTGAAAACCATTTGGGCAAGTATACAAATTAAAATATAGGCTAAACGAGCTATGCATTCAGCTGCAACACTTATAATAATTGACGATTATTTTTAAATTAGAACCTAAAACAAAGGAAACCCCCTTCCCCTATTTGCGCTAACAGAACGATCTGCTCGTTATGATTTGTTTTCTTTTTTTTCGAAATGTTTATTTTCAATTTGCGTTATTTCGAAAACTAGATATTTTGTGATGTTAAAGACGAAAGATTTTGAAGAACCTTCTGGATTCACACATTCAGATTGGTAAAATTATAAAAATCCTTTAACCGTAAAAACTGACAAACTTTCGTAAAAATTACAAAAATCTGCAGGCAATAGGACCGGATTTGCCTATAAGATAAACAAGCTGTAGCTTAGGGCCACTGCTTTGAAGTAGGTCCATAACTCGCAAAAATTTGCATGATTTGTTCTTAAAAAATGGAAAGTGCTCAAAAAAAACTAATTTCATCTTCAAGTGCTAGAAAATCTTGAATATTTGGAAAAGTGTGGCAACAAACCTTAAATTTTAAATTTCTAACAAATGGTAGGGGGAGAAATGCCAAAATATGTCAAACTTAGCTCCTTGCTACATCGTGCATCGAAAGTGTAAAAATCATGGTTCTTACGCTTGTAACATATTACTTGAAGTAAATTTTTGTGACTCACATGTTTCATTTTTTGGTATTTATTTAATCCCGAATGCAGTATTTTGGAATTTCTTTTGTATTGATTGCTTTTATCTTGCTTCTACTGCATATTGTTAATCCGTTTAGCCTGGAAAAAATGATACACTACCTCTATTCCTTTTTGTTTTCTGCACTGCTTATAATTTTTAAAAAAAGGTTGTTGTAATGAGAGAATTCTATAGCTGTTTTTTTGCAAAGTTTGAATAATACTGTACAACTGTATAATCTAGTACTTAATTTCGGAGACTGGAAAGTGCAAATGAGGTGCCTTAAATTATTAAATGTTCTAAAATCCTTAAAAAGAATTGGCGCAGTATAACCTACTATGGCTCTTGTGCCAAAACACCCAATCTAACCAACCAAATCTTGAAAATAATTAGACAAGTCTTTGAAACTCCTAAGCAAAGTGTGCTTCGATTTTATTTCTTATCAAGTGTATAAATTATGAATTGTTCTAATAAGTAGTATGTTACTCTCATGTTACATATTTTCTAAACCTGTACAGCATTTCTTTTAAAGTATTAACTTACATCACAAAGCACATTTAAATCATAAAACTTTTTAAAAAAAATTGTCTTTTTTTTCACGAGATTTTTGTCTCTCCAATTAATCCTTATAAGGCTTCAAAATGAAGAATTTTATATCCATTTTACAAAATTTCCTACGGGGGAGAAACCCCCGGACCCCCTGAAATTGGAGATATTCTTTATCTCACTTGAAAGGGAGCCCTACGTCACTCTCTTGATACCAGTCCCCTCTCTTAAGGTCAATTCAAAAAGGACAGCATGAAAACACACTTTAATGAAAACGACACACAACAACAAAAAGAGTAAAAGCATAGCCTTATGCATCGCAGGAAAATAGACCAAAAACATGGGGGGGGGGGGCAATTTAAAATGTTGCTTAAAAAAATCCTGCCCCCCCAGGAACTCAGTCCTAAATCCGCCTATGGCCCTCTCTCCCAATCTCCAGCACAATCTCGACTAGTCCGTAAAAATCCTTTATTGATTGAGATCAATGGTCCTTAAAGATCCCTATCAGATTAAGGACCACAGCCCCTGAAAATTACCATTAGCCCCCCAAACTTTCCATTAAAAAAAGAAAAACATTCCTTAAAATTCCTTAGTATGATATGAACATCTGTTTTAACTACTCCTGTCAGAATAAGAGTTACAGTTTTCAATTAACGTCAGCAGTCTCCATAAAAATATCTGAATAGGGAAAATAGTACTAAAACCCCCTTTCAGAAAGAGAAGAAATTTCAAATGTCATCAACATTATAATCCCCATCAGAAATGGAAAAATAGCTTCAAAAAAATGTCCCTTTGAATAAATTCTCGAAAAATCAGCATTAGAATAACGACGTCAGTCCTTGAAAATCCATATCAGCATCAATGATTAATTAAAAACGTTAACGACAAATCTAAAAGTACTGATTAGATCAGCGGTTCCCAACCTTTTTCTCTTTGCGAACCCCTTGGAACAGGCAAAAAAGTTCGCGAACCCCCTGATGTTGAAATTAGTAACATGTAAGAAACAATAAAAAAACAGCATGTTTGCTTTCCATTTTTTGCAGCATTTGATTGCAATAAACAAAAATATAATTGTAAAATATCATTAAGTGCAAACATTAATAAAAAGTTAAAACTACATCTACAAGAAAAATTATAAACAAGAAGTTTTATAAACCAACTTTTTTTTTTTAGCATACTTTAAATTGGGGAAAAAATCCTTAATGCGATATTTGTGGCTGTTTGACGGAACAAAGAAACTGAAAGTTTGGTTCAATGTCTGACAGTTTGAGTCTTAAATCAGGCTCTGCATTCAATCTGCTTCGGTATTTATCTTTGAGATAAGTATAGGAGGAAAATCCTTTCTCGCACAGATATGTTGTACAAAATGGTAATAAAATTCGAATTGCTTTTTTGGACAAAACGGTATAGTCATTTCTTACATTGAGCCAGAAGTCAATTAACGAGAGCTCTTTAAAGGTAGTTTTCAATGAATTATCACAGGATAACTCGATGAGCATTTCCTTTTCAGGTAATGTCAGGGTGTTCTCTAAGCAAGGATTTCCTTCAAAAGGATTGCGTATCCAGTTGTTTGAGAGAGGGACGTTACGCCTATTAGGAAAATACTCGTCAAAAGTTAGTTCAAGATGTTGCAGATGTTCACATACATTTCTTTTAACGCTTTCATCAAGTTTCATTGAGTTTTCTCATAAAAAACTACTAAGAGAAGTGAAACAAGAAAACTCACCCATTTCCAGGCATTGGATCCAGAAATTCAATTTTTTTACCATAGCTTCAATTTTATCATATACAACGAAAATATTAACAACTGCACCTTGCAAGGATAGATTTAATTCATTTAATTTTGAAAAGATGTCAGCTAAATATGCAAGCCTTTGCATCCAAAGAGGATCGAATATGCAAGTGGACAAGTGAAATGGATGATCAACAAAAAATGCTTGGACTTCTGACTTCAATTCAAATAAGCGTGTCAAAATTTTGCCACGGGAAAGCCATCTAACTTCTGTGTGAAGAAGTAAAGTAACATGAAGGCTTCTCAATTCCTCACAAAGCGCGTGAAATAGACGGCAGTTTGTGGCACGTGAATTTATGAAATTTACAATTTTACCGCATCATTCAAAGTAGCGGATAATTCTGTGGGAATACGCTTACATGCTAATGCTTGTCTATGAATGCAGCAATGAGTCCATTCAATTTTCTCGTTGATCTTCTTTACTCGCACCACAAAGCCAACAAATTTTCCTGTCATTGATTTTGCACCATCCGGGCACACACCCACACACAAAGACCAATCTATTCCATTTTGTTCAAAGTAACTGTTGACCAGTTCGAAAATTGCTTCTCCAGTTGTGTTGGTTTTCAAAGGTTTTGCAAATAGTACATCTTCTTTAATTGTATCGTTAAAAATATACCTAACATAGACAAGTAATATTGCAGCGTTTGCTACATCAGTCGACTCATCAAGCTGGATCGCTAAATTATTCTCTTTTATTCTATTCACAAGTTCTTTCTTCACATTACTTGCCAAATCAGTAATTCTGCGTGATACTGTGTTGTTTGATAGCGGAACCAGGTCAATTTTTTTTGCTGACTTTTCTCCCAGCATACACTTAACAATATCTTTAGCACACGGTCCAATTAAATTTTCTGCAATTGTATGTGGCTGTCCAGATCTTGCAATTCTATAACTGACTCGATATGAAGCTTCAAGGGCCATTTTACTATCTTCGTTGGATTCTAACAGGAACGTAGAGACGCTACACTTTTTATTATATTCCAATTTTCTTTTAAAATATTCGATAGGTTTATCCTTGTGTGTTGGATGCTTTGTTTCGAGGTGTCTTCTCAGAAGTGACGGTTTCAAACTGCTGTTCGCTAGAACTTCGTTGCAGAGAAGACAAAGCGGTCTAGGTTCAGACTCTTCTCCAGTAAAATAAAAGCCCATTTGTAAATAGTCACTGTCATATTTTCGCTTTTTTCCTTTTTTCTCCCCTAGTTCACTTTTCTGTTTAGTCGGGGGAGGCGGCAGTTCATTATAGCTATATATTTCAATATCCTGTGTTGATTCGAAAGTTACTGCTGATGTTGAGGGTTGATCGATTGACTGCTTGTCCATTTGTCGCTCAACCAAACTACCAGTTTTCAACCATCGATCCATAACAGCAGAAAGTTATTAAATCATAAAAATTACCAACACGATTATAACTTCACAAACAGAGTAGCAAGTTCACGTAGCAAAACCAATTGCAATCAAAATCACTTGTTTTCAAGCATCTCTAAAGTATTTCTAAATACGTCTGTTAACAACTATTTCCCCAGAACTATGAGCATGCTGATGTTATATATTTTTGAAAACGAACAGATGGGTAAAATCCAGTAATAAATTTTAAGTTTGGAGCCTTTTGCTGTCATGTCTGCTATTCGATGACTGAATTCGACGGAAATTCCCGAGTTATATTTCAACCAGATTAGAAATAATACCCCTATGATGCATTGGTTTGAGAATTTTTTATTTTTTTCGACGTATGTATATTATGTATATTGTTTGATTGACTCCACGCGATGGCGCCTTTTTAAGGTCATCGTGATCCCCACCACAGCTTAATACAACGTTTCTGCATGGCGCCTCGCAATAAAGAAGGAAGGATATCTCTTTTTGTTGTCTATCGAAAAAAAAAATGAGAAAATTTCTTTTTAACCAAGATTATAAAACCGCTGAAAGATTTTTTTTTTTTTTTTGAGCTTAATACAAGAGTCTGGCGCGTTTTCAAATTAAAAAAAAAATTTAGTAACTATGTGTGCAAATTGAATATTTTATAATTTTTTACCAAACTAGGAAAAATCCGCCATTGCACCGAAATTTTCGCGAACCCCCTTCCTGCACCTCGCGAACCCCTGGGGGTTCGCGAACCACCGGTTGGGAACCTCTGGATTAGATTAAAGTGAATAGTGAAAGTTTCCATAAAAACTGCTGAAATCTTTGATTATCTTCTGCCGGCAGTAAAAAAAAAGTGGGGATTTTGAATCTTCCCATTACCTACAGAAAAACCTCAAATCAAAAGCAAGAATTTCATTTGGTCACACTCGAGAATAAAATGGCAGCTGATTTTTCGTCGCAATAATTTTATTCACGCTAATTAAAATTGAACTCTCGGAAATTCCGTGACCAGAAACCGCAAACAATACTTTAAAAATGACGGTACCTCGTTTTAGAATTCGAAATCAACTTAAAATGAAGGGTTAAGGGGAATTCAATTATCCCTCGAACTTCAGATAAAGTTCACATTGTGCAGCATTTTAAGGGCTTTAACTTGCTGCAAAAACCAAACGAATATGACCTTTTTTCAATGAGGTACTCACAGATATATGATTTTCTTTGAGCTTGGAATAAAAATCATAGTGTCTCCTTTTTCTAAACGAAAAGTACTCTATGTTCAAAACGGCACACTTGACAACGTGTACACAAAAGTTCATGATGATCGGTTGAGTTCTCAAGGCGTGAAAAGGTAACAAATAAACTAAGTCACTTACGCGATTATAATAATTGTAAGGATAACTATTTTAAGAGCACATATTTTTCGTTGTTCTTACCTGGTTTTATGCATAATTATATGTATAGATAACTCCATGCAGTGGTAATGAAATTAAAAATTCATATATTTCTGTACTTTCTCTAAAGTAAATGTACCATTAAGCAACTAACGTTAAGAACATATATCTTGTTAGCTTGATGCCGATGAATATATACGTTCAACAGTTGACAATTTAAAGCTTCATCTATTTTGCTTCTTCCAGTGAAGCATTTTTCATCATTGTTGCAGTAGATACTTAAATGCAGAAGTGTCCTTGAGATATTCTGAACAACAAATTTCAAGATTTAGTACGGCTATCCGCTATCGTACCTTTTTTTAAAATTTACTAATGTATTTGAAATACACCAAATTGATGGTTGATTTTTTGAAATGTTGGCTTCGTGGTCTCCTTGATTTATTACAGGAAATCCTTCCTAGATCATTTCGCAGCCACCCTCAAGTTTTCTATTCGTTAAAAATAATCATACTCATAAAAATGTTTGAATCTCCCTTGTTTTTTAAAAAAATTCCCAACCCCATTGCTGTGTAACCCCATAACCTCCCCCATGGCGTGTTTTTTTTTTTTTTTTCTTTTTGAGTAACGTATGAGTGATTGACAAAAATAGATCCTCTGCTTTTCTTTTTAAAGCAAATGACGAAAATCAAGGGGTGCAGTGGTTCGTAAAATTGGTATCGTTTCGTGATAATACCACCTGTCGTTCATTAACGAGGTTTTTGGCGCACCCTTCATTTCATCTGATCTTACGCTTCGGTAAATAACTTCACTTTCTCCAAAAGAGTGCTATCCTGTGTTCTTTTGCTATTGTCTTTGGTTCTTCTGTTGCATCCTTGGCTTAATGAGTAATTAAAAATTATCGAGACTTTTGGGTTACACTTTTGAGCTTGGCATTTGAGGAGAATAGCTCAATGATATAATTTTACTATTAGTATTTTATGCGCTAATTGTAAATTGGTGATTCTCTGCCTTCCTTAGCTTTGTTCGACTAAAATTGAAGAATGTAAGTTTAAAAGACAAATATCAAAGTTATCAAATATCAATTCCATCCAAGTATCCATTAAAAAGTTACTTGAACTGATTAGTTGCATTCGAACAAGTTGATTTATTTAAATATCCAAGGGCACATGAACTTAAAAAAATATCCTTATTTAAAAATTAAAAAAAAGAGGGAAAAAAATGTAAGTTAAAAAAAAAAGTTTGTTTATTATTGTTTTTTTTTAATAAATTTTTGTAGCATATTTCAGAATCACAGACTAACGCCAGACCCGTCATTTAGGGGAGTTAAGAGGGGCTATTGCCCACATGACTTTAAAAATTTATTTATTTTTTTATATATATGTGGACGTTGTTCTTGTTGTTGTTCGATGTAATATACATTGTGCATATACCCTTTGACCCCTCCACTGGAAGGATTTGAAATGGCTCACCTGTATAACGCATTAGCAAAGCAAAAATATTGGAATGATATTTTCAACCCTTGTTTTTCTTTTACGTAACCTTAGCATTTTAAACGTAGAGTGGAACTAACTCTGTACATGAAGTCCAAACTCAATACCAATGTTACCATGTTACTCCAGGGTCCCCTCGTACCTACCATTTAATGGTTTGCCAGTTTAAAAAGGGCCCTGCAAACTCACTATCATGAAATCCTTCCAAAGATCTTCTTTATATGAGCAATTTAATGTCTCCCACAAAAATGAACTTAGGGCTTGTCCTACAAATGATGCCACGCTTTGAGAGATAGAGAGATAGAGAGAGAGGGGGAGGGAGGGGTTCGTGAAAGTGTGACAGTATGTGCCAAGGGAGAGGGAAAAGATAACAATTAGTGTGGCGTTACACATTTTTCAATGAAAATATGTCTGTGAGAAATAGTTTTATAAGTAACAACGGTAGAGGGGAGGGGGGGGGGGGTCAAAAAGTTGACAAAAAAGTAACTTCATTTATATATAAACAGCCACTTAAAACAACTACTGAAATTCTGACAACATATTGTTGACTTTATTTTTCCAAAAGCGTTTTAAAAACTTTTGGTTGTAATGTACCTCATTGAAATTTTACATCTGTCGATTTCTCAGTTAGGCTCCTTTTTTATTTTCCAAAATTAATTAGTTATTCTGTGAACAAATGTCTTTTATTAATTTTTTTTAAAAACTACATCCCCAAGTAAAGAAAGATTTCCATCCGGAAGCTTCTCTGCATTATGCTGAAATGCGTCTTTGCCAGGAGCAAGCGAAAACTTGGCACGATGACTGGGTCGATGAATTCTGGGGGTCGCCCCACTCCCTTCAAATTTGGGTGCCCCCCTGGCACGGGGAGGCTGGACGAGGCTCATCAGCACTCTGGAAGGGGTGGCTTGGCCCACTTTTGGGTCATCGAATTTTATTTCTTCAGAAATCAACTTTCAAATGCCACAAAAGCTGACATACATCAAGCTCACTTCATTTTATTCTTGTCCAACACAAGGATATTTCTCAACTATTTTGTTGAAATTCTGAAATAACTCGCAATTTTCTTTTCTGAAGTTGGATGCGAACTCGAAAATTGTTGATTTGATATTTATCATGTTATTTTCTGTACTGTTTTCGGGATGAAGTGAAGCGATTGCAATTTTTAAAGTTTTTTTTTTGAGGATTTACAAAGTGAAAACGTTGCTCTGTGGGAGAGAATACAAAGCGGTTACATTAAACAATATGTCCCATTGTTGCAGATATGCGATGATTGGAATCTCCATGTTTTTAAGATCATTTTTTTAAAAGTAATTATCACGTCTGCTCGTACAAAAATGGAATGTATGTAGATGGGTGTGTGTTTCTTACACACATTCCGCAGTTTGCATCGGAGTTTTTGCCAAATTTGGGACAGAGGTTCCTTTGGTGCTCAGGAATTCACATAAAACCCTCTCCCGTAGATGCCTAAGTTAAAATTTGAATCATAAAATAGCTCTTTTCTACACTTTGATGGGAAATTTCTCTCTATATATTTTTTATTTAAGCCTCATGGTTGAACATCGTCACTTGACACAAGTTTCATTTTCGAGGTAGACCGTGCTACACCTTGCAGCGCAGCTATAGTTGGGGCAAGCCGAATCTGGTAGCGTCGTAATGCTGTTAGTAGGATCTGCTTAGGGGCCATTCATTAATTACGTAAGGATGATTTTGGCAATTTTTGACCTTTATCCCCCCATGTAATGGTACGCAAGATCCCCCCCCCCCCAATTCTTACGTAAGATTCTATTTCGGTTTGCAAAAATCTTACATCACTGGAATCGTTGTTAAATTCACTATTTTAAATTAAATCTTTTTGTGTAAAGAAATATTTCCTAGAATCTAGACTGAATGTTTTTTCGACATTTCTTTGTATATGATGCGATACTAATTAAAAATAATACATAGTGCGATTCTTTTATTATATTTTACACTAATTCATTCTTTGTAAAACAAATAAAAACAGCTCATTCTAATATGTTTTTTACCTTCCAGATGCAAATGAAATATGATCACTGCCAAACCACTTGACCGCGCGATTTGTAATATAAAATATCGATTCGGAAAATTTTACGTGAACGGGTTTGACCCCCACCCCAAAGTAAGGGTATGTAGAGATTTTTTCACTCCCCCCCTCGGGACCCTTACGTAATGAATGACTCCTTACCTTTCACAATGCTGCCAGGTTAGGTTGACCCCAACTATTGTAAGCAATAAAGAAATGATCCTTTCTTTCAATGTTGTTCATTATGAGTTTGTTTTTTTCAATTTCCTAAACAATTGATATCACTCATATTTTCCTGATTTCTATTGTTTCCATAGTTTTCTGATTTTTCTACTGTTTCAGCAGGATCTTTGAATTTCTGAAATAATCACTAGGTCTCTCGATATCTTGAGGCTCTCGAATGTGATATGTTTCATATTGCAGTCAACGCAGAGTTGGTTGAATATCTGTTCCAGGGGCGCTGAGAGGGGCAGGGCTTCAGAGCAGCTGTATAATACCTAACCTATGCCTACCCTATGTACACACATATATTGTGTATTATAACGTATAGCCTCCGAGAGAAAATTCTGGCTTGTTATGACCACTTCGACCCCCAGGGAAAAAATTCTAGTTGCATTGCTGCCCTAGCCAAGCTATGGATTGTTTTTCTTTTCGTCTACTTGCCTACTAAAATGATACTAAAATAACTTGTATACAATTAAAAGATTCATAAACATTTTTAGAATCATTTCTTACATTCCGTTGAAAATAAGGAAAGAAAATGTTATAAAGCATTTCGAATTTTTTTTTTAACCTTCTATTGAAAGAAAAACAAGCTATATTTTATTTTTGTTTAGTTAAAGAATTATTCTTTTTACAATGATTCTTTCTGCTCTGATATGGTTTCGTAGATTCGAAGATTTTCATAGTGCTTAGTCGTCAATTCGTAAGAATCGACCAAATTTGTTCGTCCGTTTTCTCATCATTTTCTATTTAGCTAATGAACTGCATTGGCAATATTTTTATTGATGTGTGGCTGGTTAAATTGTTTAGATCAGGCTACTCTGTAAATCGTTCCTCTTGTGCTGGACATTTAAAAAGGAAGTCATAATTATATTTTGAGTTACCGTATAAATCAACTTCGTTGAAACTAGACAACGGAATCAATTTTAATCTCCTTCTTTTCTGTTGAATTATTCTGCGAACTCCCTTCGAACTGAGCATTTACTTGTGAAGCCGAGCTGTCTCATCTAACGTGGAAAAATAAATTTAATTTTCAGGGCAGCATTTTTGCGTTCTCTCGTCGAACGGGAAATGAAATTGTCGAAAATGCAATTTCTTCTTCTAAAACTCTTTATTTTGCTCTTGTCATAAGGAAATCTGATAAAAGTACTTAGTAGTCTGGATCCTGAGTTATGATTTTCTTCTGCACTGATTTTTAAAAAAAACTCTTGATGACTTCTCAATTTACCCGTATTTTTTTAGTTGAAAATTTAGCGGGCATACTTAAAATATGCATATGTAGATGCATATAAAATAGTTGCATACTATGTTCCTACTTTAAAAACTAGTTTTAAAGAAAATAACTTGCTTACCTATAAAATTGAAAAATACTACATTGAACCTCAAATCATGCTCATGGGGGGGGGGGGGATAAAATAGGAAAAACAACTTTTGAGGAAAAAATACTTTCATTTATTTTTTTTTATGCTCATTGTTCATAGCGGTATTTTACTTTCGTAAATTGTACTTTTCTCCCTTTGTTTCTCATAATTCGATGAGACGAGAGTTAATCCCTTTAACGGATTTTGGTGAAGATTTTTCCCCTTCGAAAATTGAAAAGAACACAAACTAAGAGCTTTCTGTGACAGCACAGAACAACTCAGTAAACCCCCAACGAGATAAGGCCATTATGATCTTTATAACGAAATCAGAGTGAAATTTGAGATTTATTTTGTTGATTCTAGAATAACAAAGTCTTGGCGGATCTAGAGAAATTATGTTTTTTAGTAGAATCTCGTTCATGTGGCTCCCGTTTATCCGTGTCTCCTGTTTATCATTATGAAATTTGTAGAGTTTTTAAAGTTTCAAGTCCACATAAAAATTTTGGTAGCTCAACTATAAGTGCGCGAATCATTCGTTTTTTATTTTGATTAAATGTACAACTCCTGAATAGATCATGTAATAAATAATAGTAATCTATTAAACATGGCGTACTTGTAAGGTCAGTCCGAAAGTACTGCCGACTCTAGCTATACATGATCAAGTGTTAGTGCGAAACAATCCTATGTAATTTGGTTACAAAGCATTTTTTTTTTGCTGTTATAAAACTTTTGTCTGTTTTTTTTTCTGCTCAGAGGCGTACACGAGGGGAGGGTCCAAAGGGTCTGGACCCCTCCCAACTGCATTGAGGTTTTTTGATTGACTATAATCCTATGCATGTAGTACGTAAAATAATTTCAAGCAAAGTAGCAATAAAGTAATTTCAGATTTAATAAATGAAAAAATGAAAAAATATTTTCGCTCTTTCTTCCTCTGCAGAATTGAAATAACTGCATGTGAACATAGGGTAAGGTGGGGCATTTGTGACTGAAAAATCTATTGTTGATCTTTGATTATTTTTAACTGGAAAACTATTTACAACAAAGTATTAAAATAAAAACTGTCAGGTGATGTACTTTATATTTATGCACATAATATGCTATTTGTGGATGCACGTTTGAATTATGGTTAAAAATGTGTTACTTTTTTAAAATGATCTAAAAAGTCACATTTGCCCCGGGACTGGGGCATTAATGACTTTTTGAGGGGCATTTGTGATGACTGCCAATTATAGGTGATTATTTTAGTGCTTTATCATACAAGGTAATTGTGATGAAAAATTTACATTCTGAACTGCAAGTAGCTACATTCTTAGTTTTAATATGACAATAATAGGTTCTTGAGAAATTAAATTTTATTATGACTCACAAATTAGAACATTTTTCAAAATTAAAAATGATACATGAAAAAAGATGTTATAACCTACAATTTATAAAGGAAACAGTGCAAAAATGTCATTTTTGAATTTGTTAAGTTTTTTGTACATTAATGAAATCAAAGCATATGTTTTTGAGTCCAACGTGAATGGTCCAATTCCTATAGTATTTAGTGGACCAGCAAATATAAATGGCTTATTAATATCTGAGATATCATCTCTTCTTGGCCATTGGAAAGTTTGGTTTTCAACCTTGTGAAGAAACTTAAACATATATCCAGTTCCAGTTTTATTCTCTGTCAAAACTCACCCAATATAATAACACTTTTCAAAATATACAGCATAATATTTCTCTAACTCGACATGATACTGAACTTGATTCAATTGTTGTTTGAGTCCATCTAAAGTCCATTCTTTTAAAGCACCTAGTAAATCTAGTTGAGTTCCATGAATTTTGCCATCATCTTTATCAACAAAACTATTTTCATTTTGACTGTTTATCTCAGGGTAAGTTTCAAGTTTCCCTATTTCTTCATATTCTTCTAGTTCATCAATAATAAAGTCCCTCACAGATATATCACTGTCCTTGTTCCAACTCTCTGTTAAGTTCTTCGTCACTATCAGAATCTACTTGATACACTTTAAGCTTTTTTTTCTGTTTACATAGATTTAGAGCTTTAAGTTCACGTTCTTCCTTTTTAATTTGTCTTACAGCCTCTCTCTCTCTTTTCTTTTGTAGTCTTTCATCTTCTTTCGCTTTATTTTCTCTAGCCTCTCCGATTCTTTTGCTTTCTTTTTCTCCAGTTTTTCTTTCTGTAATGCTTTCTTTTTTTCCTCTACCGCTATTCGTTGTTCTAAATAAGATTTACTTGTTAATGTTGTTGACAAATCTATTCGAAGACGTTTAGTAGCTGTTAATAAAGGCTGTTGGGTAACAGTTTGAAGTAATATATCTTCAAATGAGCATCTTGGCTAAGTCTTATGAATTTAATAAATAAATGATAATACTTTATAATTACAGCAATACATTTGAAACTTACAAACCAAAACTCGAAGTGATGTTTAAAAACATGATTCAAATCAACACCAACTGGTACCCATATTGGAATCACTTTTGCCCCACACTTCTCATCACTATTGCCCCCGTCCCATTTTTAAAGGAGCATAAGTGATTTCACTTAAAATAGCTGTTACAAGTGTTATAAAATTTATATTATTATAAATTTATAATGTAAACCTTCATTTAAAATAGCGCAGTACAAAAATTATATTTTTAGAACAAAAATTAAAAATTTAGTGAAAACCTTTGTAGATTATCAACAAACCTGAAATCCATGTTCAAAAGTAATGTAATAGGAAAACTCCATCCATTAAAAGTATAATGTAAATACATCTCAAATACTTTTGAGTGTTATATAAGACATTTTAAGGTATATAAGACTGAGGTAATTTCATACAGTAAATAATAATATCACAGGAGTAATAAACCCTGGTCACATTTGCCCCTAATCACAATTGCCCCACCTTACCCTAAATTGTTCTATATTGGTGATTTTGCTTCGCTGTTTTTGTTTTTGGTTATTAGTAAAGTTAATACATTCATTATTGTGCTGTCTGATAGTTGAATTCAGTATTTTTTATAAATAAATTTATTTTATTAATTAATGCTAAGTAGTTACTCAATATATTTATGTATATTTATATTTTATATTTTTTGTTCTCGGCAATCGATAAGAATATGTTCAGATGCGTGTTGCAGTATGATATGAAAATGGTGGGTCTTTGATCCTAGACCCCTTCCCCTTTGAAAAATTCCTGTTTGAGCCACTGGCTCTCTTATTATCCATAACACCCGGATTATCCGGGTTTTCACTTATACGGATTGCCTTTGGTCCCAGTTTGTCCGGATATAAGATGTTGAGCTGTACGTAATAGTTTTTTCCTTGCTTCAGCAAAATCAATTGTAAAGATCAAAGTTTGAGAAATGTTTTTAGTCTCCAGTGGCGGAGTAGAAGAAATTTTATTAGTCGCCATTCCTTTTTTCCATTTGCCACTTTTTTTTTGTAAAAAAAAAGACAGGAACTAAACAACAAATTAGCTTTTAAATTTTTACTAAAACATAAAAATTGTCAGTTTAAATTCAGGTTAATATGTAACTAATTGCATTGACATTAATTGACAACACAGTGAGGTAAGGGAAAGTTGAGACCAGATGCCGAATTTTACTAATATTTTAGATCTTCAGATTCAACTGTGTCGAGTCGAATAATATTGCTGATTGTTGTCAGCTGGTTCGAATACGTGCAAAAATTTCGCGGAGTAATTCTTCATAATATTGAGACGTTTCCTGTAGTAAGACGTCAAATTTTATGCTTCTCTCATCCATTGTTCTGTTCATTTTGTTTGAAGGAAACATTTCAAAATGTTGGTATAATAGAATCTTTCGTGAGTTGTAAAGAAAGCTGTCGAAGAAATGACTTAACTTGAACGTGTAGGATGTGTATTGATGTTCGCTTTAAATGCCAAGTTAATTCAGATTTTTTTTTAATGTTATAAAAATCGATTGTTTTTAAGCAAAACGAATGTAAGAATTTGTAGATAAAACCAGCATGGACAAGGATGGTCTTTGGTAGTAGTTAAAGTACTTTAACAAATGAGGCAGTGAGAAGCAAAGGGATATAAGTGGACAATTTAAAGTTTTGAGTAAAGCGCGTTTCAAGTTCAGATCCTAGGTAGGCTTTCATTGAAATTTTTTATGTAGTGTAGCAACACCCACCAGAGCTACTGGTACCATCTCTTGCCCTAAAACAGAGGAGAGGTTTTCCTACCATTTGTACTGATTACAGTAAAACCAGTAAAGTTGACCACCCTTGTAAGTTGACCACCTGTCTATGTTGACCGCTTTTGTCAGGAACGGAATGAGCCCTATCTCATATAATGAAGGAAAATCTCTGTAACTTGACCACCTCTCTATCTTGACCACCTGTCTATCTTGACCAATAATGTACGCCAAATTTGGTCTGGAGTATTGTAAAAAACCCTTTGTAAGTTGACCGCTTGGTTTATTTTTTTAAAACTTTCTTCAGCATATTATTTTATTTTATTATTTATTTATTTATTATAATAATATTTTTTTTTTTTTTTTTTTTGATAGCTTTCAAAGAATGTTTTTAATACTTTGATGACATACTAGAATTTTACTAACTAAACAGCAGCATAAAGCTTATGCTGCTCTTTATTCTCCAAATTTGTTTTTCATTTGTTGTTCTATTTGAGATAGCTTTTTGTACTCTGTTCAATGAAAATAGGTGTCAGTAGAAAAGTTCAAAGTCTTTTCTTTTGGTTGCAATATGTTGTGGCAATACAGGAATTCTGCTAAAAAGAGCAGGCCCAGCTCTATACATTTTGGGTCCCCCTGCAACAAAATATGTAGGACCCCTCCCCTAGTGGCCAGCAGTGTCTATTTGTAAAACGAGTAAGCCTTAGTGCTAGTTTTTTTTTCTATTTTTTCAATTTCTAGGGCCGTTAGCCCCTTTAAGGACGCGGGCCCCTCACACTGCGGGTACGCAGATCCGGGCCTGCTAATGAGTAATGAGTAAAATTACATGTTTCTGGTGCAAGGGATTAAGAGATAGGACATTTTAATTTTGCCTTTATGAACTGGGAGGGTCGAGCTTGTTGCTTTTTTTTGCTATAAGTTTTACATAAAAAGGCTTCAAAAAGAAAGTTAGTGGAACTTGAGATTAATAAAAAGTATGAAATATTAAAAGTAATTGAAAAAGAAGAAAGCCAGAGAAAATTAGCTGACACATATGGAATTTCTAAAACTACAGTGTCTAATATAGTTAAAAACAAGGGAAAAATAACAAAAGTATTTGAATAGTATTTTTAATTATTGTTTCACTTTCAATAATGTTAAACAATGAAAGTGGAGTTGAACAGAAAGAGTAAGGGTGAATTCCTCAAAAAATATGAATACATGGGCAAGAAATGATTAAAAAAAAAATCATTACCGCCCTTTATAAGTTGACCACCTGTCTAAGTTGACCGCCAAAGTACTGCACCGCGAGTGGTCAACTTACACAGGTTTCACTGTATCTCCAAATTTTTAATTTTGGTACTTACATCCCTTTGCTTCTCACTGCCTCAAATCTTTTCTTTGTAGTTTACTTAGTTAAATAAGATAGAAAAAAAGGAAAGGGGGAGGGGGGAACGTGTGTTTCAAGGCTTATGAATAGTATAAGGACAATTTCCCAACACTTTTTATTAGAGATAGTTTTCTTTTCGATTCATAACTTAGTTGAAAATTAGCTGGAAACAAGATATCACTTTAAGTAAGGGTACCCGCGATGTTAAGTCCAGGGCGCACACAGTGCCATTGAAATTTTTTGTGAGGTTTATTTGAGAAGGTTTTTCATCTCATTTAAAAGGGATTGGAGTGGAGCTCGTGTTTTTTTTGAGGGGGGGGTGAAGGGGGGTGCTCTTAGCTTTTGGGGGCTGTGCCATCACTTTTAGGGGGGGGGGGATAGACATCCATGCATTTATTCAACCTGATTGAAAGGATTGGTAGACGTTTTAGTAATCAGCTATGATTGCCATGTTTGTTACTAGAATTTTAAAACAATCTTTTAAATTTCTTGTTGTGTGCAGTAGGTCTAAACAAGTTGTTGTTGTTGTTGTCGTGTCCAAAGAAGTGCAGAGTGCGAAAGGTTTAAATGGCTCCAAAAGTCTTAAAAACAAGATCCGCTAATTCTGGAGCCCGATGACTGTAAAGGATTTTATTTGGTGGTGCTCCAAGTTGGAGGAGGGAGCGAATAATGGCCTGGCAATTAAAGACATGGTCCGGGGTTAGTTGTGAATAAGGACAGTGCTTGCAGATGTTATAGGATTTAATATTATTTGGTAGAATCTTCATGCCCTTGTTCCAATGAATAGTGCAAATAATAGTCTAAACAAGTATCTTCATAAATTGACATTGTTTGACTTGAATTCGTTTTTCATACACATATGTTAATCACTGTGTGTGTATTGTCCTTTTCCACGAGAAGGCACTTGACTCAACCTCCGTCACGTGTTATTTGATTATTCTATTTCGCTGTTTTCGGCAGAAGGTATATGCGGATCACAGCATTTTGTTGTAAAAGTAGCAGTTTTTAAAATGTAAGAATAACTGAAATGGCAACAGACAAGTGAAGCAAGTGATGTAAGGGGCACCAAGATTTTTTGCATATTAAAAGGCACGCCCAAGATAAAGTTGTCTGGTTGTCTCATTTAGAAGCGAGTGGATATGTTTACCGATCACCCCCCGCGTAAAACGGAACTCTCCGTTCGAGAAGGCGTGTCGAAGTGCCTTCTTGTGAAAAACTGACAATACTAAGATCAAAACTTGGTAAATGTCGACATTCGCCGGTGAGTTTCCCATTGCAAAGACATCGGCGAAGGACCGAATATGTCAGGTGAATCGCCGGTGTTGTTTGACATAGTACAATTTTAGATTTTCAGTTATTTATATATTTTCAAAATTATTGATAAAAATTGAACTCAATGTAGAATGATCTTTTCAACTTGAAAAGTGAATAGATAAAATTAGACGTAACGCTTTCAATGATATCAATTTCAGTCATGTTAAGTGGAGGGCATCTGTATTCTTCAAGCAAAATATTTCTCAATTTTTACCTTCAAACTTACGTTAAGAAATCTGGCATCGCTCATTTAAAGTTAGATGGATTTTTTTTTCTTTGTTATATACGTTTTCCTTTCGTTTTTAAAGTAATGTTAAGCGATAAATTTCTTTTCTCGCGAAATATTTTATAGTTTTTTTTTGTTTTAACGTAAAATAATCGTATTAAAAAAGGCGCAGAAGAGAACTTGCATCTTGTTTAGAGTTCTTCACGTCGAAATAGTTTTTTTTGTCAATGTTGTTCCATTTGTTTTGATTTGGCTAGACGGAAGAACACTGTTGTTTGTTTACCTCTTTCGGGAAACTGAAGTCGTATAAATCTCTATTGGAAGAGCGAGGATAAAAGGGCAGATGAATTATTGTGATCTGCTAGAATGCTTCCATGTGTTATGGAAAGGAGGCATAAATTTCGCCTGGAGTGAAAATCGAACAACTAATATGGATGTTCGAATTCCTGTGTGATAATAACTCTTTTTCTCAACTTCGTTCTTCGAAGTGATATAAATCTGGTAGAGCTCATAGTTTTTTTTCCCCTCAAGTGCTCGTTGTTTAAATCTTTTCGAGAAACTGTTACGAGATATTTTGTGAAGAGATGAATATTTCAGACATTCGATTAATAATGCTAATGTAGTGAAGCCCCATTGGCAAAGAGCCTCTAGAGACTTTTGAAATCTTTGCTGTGATCAATATTCACATCAGAAAAATCTCGCAATATCATTCCCAGGATACGTAAGTTTATTTTTTAGAAAAAAAAAAAAAAAAATATTTTAGAAGTACAGTAGACCCTCGTTTTACTCGGGTTTATTTTACGCGGTTTCGATTATGCGCGGTTTAAGATTTGACAACTTTATTTTATTTTACGCTGATGAGTTTCGGTTTCACGCGGAAGCGGCAGTGCAAAGAGATAAAATTTTCCCCTCTCTTAAAATCCAAACTCCTAAATATTGCAGATTACACGTAATAAACTGCATTTTGGCTAATAATCGAGTTTGGGCCACCGGAGACATTTTATGTAATTGGTTCCAAAGCTCTTACCAGAAATAAAGTTATTAAACTCACACAGTTCAGAACTCACTGGAAGAAGAGCTTTTAGGAGTGACAAAGGGGACTGAAACCAGCGAGGATACCGACATCGTGGACACACAACCAAAAAAGTTCACATTGAAAATTTTGAGCCATTCCTAGACAATAGAAATGATCTTTCTGATTTGTTCGTGAAGGAAGATTCTATCATGGAAATGACGCAAGTGGTCATGTATGCGTTAATGCTCTGCAAAGAATTACAGAGAAAAATTCTTAATGACTGCCAAAAGACTATCATTGATAGCTCCTCTTTATAAAGAGAACACAAAATTAATTTTTTTTTTTTTTTTTTTTTTTTTTTATGCATGTTGTGCATCAAAATCTATATAAGTACACATTAAACTTATTATACAATTAGTCATCACTAGAATGAAGTAGTTTTTTTTTATCTACGGAACCCTAACCCCTATTTTAACACTACTGTTAAGTCTAAATTTACGCGGTTTCGATTTACGCGGCATTTCCGTGGAACGTAACCCCCGCGTGAAACGAGGGTCTACTGTACAGTGGAACTTTATTAGTCCGGATTTCGATGTTCCAGGTCGTCCGAATTGATGAAAGTACGGATTACGCAAAATACCCTGTAAATTGAACTAAGGTACATAAACCAACTGCTGTACCTTGTTTAAATTGTATTTTGAATTTAAGAGAGAGGAGAATAAAACTGCACAGGAGAGAAAATTACGAAAATGCATTTATAAGAACACAAAATACGTTCTACAAAAATATATTTTAAAAATACAAAATACAGCCTGCAAAAATACAAAATACAGCCTACAAAAATACATTATTGCGCTAATTCTCCTTTTATTTACACAGTATGTTACATCTAAATGACGGTCTGGATAAAGTGAACTCGTGTTTAATAGAGTTCTGATTTATGAGAATCTAGTGTACATAGTTTTTCAATAAAACTAGCAAAGGTATATAGAGAATTCCAGAAAATCATTTTATTGAAATTGCAGTCAAGTCTACTTTTTGTAATGTTCCGCTGCAGGAAAAAAAAAAAAAAAAGACTTTTTAATCTTTTGCTTTAGGAACTGTGCAGAACTTCTACAATCTGCACGGTTGCTGTGTACTACAGTTTAACTGCTTTTTTTTTAACAGTCAAGAAAAGAAAAAAGGAAAAGGGATGTAATCCACTGGTAGCATGCACTTGTAGTTTTTAAGTTTGGCATGTTATTTTTTGCTTTTTTTGATTAATATAATCGTCAGTTCGTCTTGCAGACCTTTTTGGGGGCTTTAATCTGCTTCGCAGACTGCTGAAAAGAATTCTGCTCCCGGTAAAAAGAACTGACAGTAAGCTTCCCATGTAATATTCAAATGTTTTCGTTCATTACGATTAAAAACAATATTTTCACCTTTTAATTACGCGGAGAAAAGAAAATGTTGGTTCTGAACGTTTATTTTTTTCTTTAGAAATAACCGTTTCAAGTTAAATAAGTCTGCTGTAAATCAGAAACTAGTGTAATATTAACTACTTTAATAATAACCGAGACTAAAAAAACCTTCGTATTACTTATTGTTTGTTTATGATTTCAAGAAAAAGAGATTTCATCAACGCACGATTTTTATTAATTATTATTATTATTTTTTAAATTCTGTTGGATGTTTTCCCACTATAACATTTCGAATGTACTATTATGAATGCGGAATCTGTTTTAATTTTGTAAATTCTGCATGTTCTGGACATTGTTTCTGTAAAAATAACTACAGTTACGGTTTCCGTGATACGAAAAATAAATATGACCATGGTCAGTGATATACAGGAAATGCCTGGGAAAATACGAGTTACGTTGGTAATTCTACGCTACGAGTGCATTGAAGCGTTACCACTGTCTTTGTTTTGCAATTTTTTCCTTTGAAAACATTTTTTTTTGTCTTCTCTTTTGATGTAATTTTTTCACTTATTCATTTTCCGAAATTAAAAAGACTACTATTTCCAATAAATGCATTGTTCGAGGTGACTTCTTCAGTTTCGTTCGTCTGTCTTGCATTTCATCATTTTCTTTAGGAGGAACTTCGGTGAATGGTATTTTATTCTCATTGATTGTTTAATTCGTACTTTATTGGTTTGTGGTTTCATTTTAATATTGTGGAGGAAGCTCATTTCATAACTGGAGAAAATGGAAATGTTTGGAAGGCGATTTGAAGTGACGTTGATTTTACTATTTTTCTTTCGTCGCAATGAAAGACCTCTGCATTTTTATTATAACCATTCATCCATAAGCTCATTTCTTTTGCATTGAAAAAAGCGTTCCGTGTAACGCCGAAACACCTGTCTGCAGTAATCTGCAATGTGTGCTGTTTGATGTTATCTCTTATTTTGCATTTCTGATTGAAACAAAGAGCGAAAGATTATAGGGAATATTGTTGTCATTCTTTTGGGAGTTTTAGGACATATTGTCCTTATTTAAGAAGTTTTTCACGATTCTGATGGAGCTTTTTGCTTGAACACTTGAAGTTTCTTGGTTGTTCTTATTTAAAAATAATTTTATCAGACCTTATCCTTATCCTATATCCTTATTCTGAATAAGAATTTTTACAGTGACTGTTGAAGCGATTTTAGAACTGTTACTCTTATACTACCGGAATGTCAAAAAGAAATTGCTGTCCTTATTATAATTACTATTTTAAAATTCTATTGGAGTTTTTAAGGTTTATCGTTCTTATTTAGGAACTGTTTTCTTTATTATAATGGGGATTTTTATTAACTTTTCCTACAAAAAGTAATGGAGATTTCAAGGGACTCATACATTTTTGGGAAAATTCGTTTTCTGATAGTGGTTTTAAGAGAAACTATTGACCATTCTCTTATCAGGACTTTAAATTAGGATAGTTATTCAAATGTGAATTTTTAGAGACAGTTATAGTGATTTAGGAACGGAAACCTCATTTCAACAATTTCTAGGGGCTATTGCCATCTCTGATCATTACTACGTGCTTAATTATTGATACGAAGTTTCCATCTGCTTTTTTGAAACAAATTTCTTACTATTTGGCTTCTAATTTGCAACAAACAGTCGTAATACCGAGGAAAAAATATCTATTGTTTTGGGAAGGATTCAGAATATGTTTTTAACCCATAGCATTGAACATAATAACGGGTCATCGGGATCGGTTTCGCGGGGCACATCTGGTCTAAAGAGTGAATCCTTAGGTGTACGTTGCCATTGAAAGACCCTGAATGATTCCACTTTATTTATGCGACGAGACAGCATAAATATCACACGTTTTTTCATCATATTTGACCTTCTCCTCCTTTTGTCGCGTAGTACGTTAGTTGTATGCTTCGATTTTTTTTTTTAAATGGCTCATGTCACTTCTCGTTACGCTTCCTCTCCTTGTCACAAACTGCCACAATTTAACGAACCCCTCCCCCTCAAAGCGTAACATTATTTGTAGAAGACCCCTATGTTATATTCTTACGAAAGTACTTGTGGGTCATTCCATAGTGACTAACGTAACATTCGCAGCTGATTTTCAAACTCTTTTTACTTACACCGGGAGTAAAAATAAATGTGTTTTGGTTTAATGTGCAGATTTAAAATGTACAAGGTGACTATTTTTCATTTCTACCAAGAATTTGAAGCAAAATAAGTGCTGGCAGGTATTTTTTCACCAAAAAAGGCATCGTGACTAACATAACATTTTTGTAACCCTGAGAAACAATGCTTATGTTACGAGGCAAATTTTTCTGAAACATACGCAGGCTTTTAAAATTGGCCGATTTATTTGTAAGAGGTAAACAATCTATTTTTAAAAATTTACTACAGATTTGTTACAGATGAATCTTTTTTGGCCCTTAATGGTACTTATACGAAAAACTGTGTGTGACTAACGTAACGTGACTAACGTAACAATCGAATAACAAGCAATGAATGCATAAAAAACACTTTTTATAATTAATCTCTTGCTCTTATATTACTTTTACACTTTTTAGGAACCTTCTTTGTGTTGCATTATGGTTCTTTCTTTACTTTTTTCTATATTAGTGTAAGAAATTGAATGGAAATATTCAGTTCAATTAACTCAATTTTAATGTGCGAAAAAAAATAAACAAACTTCTTTTACAAACTGAATAACATCATTCTTGAGCTAATTAAATCCTAAATATCTCTCTTTTAAAAAAATTAACTTTATGCAAATTGATAGTTTCACCGAATTCTAGTATTCTGCCGATATACTAGTTATCGTCATAAGAAACTCCGTAGTACTTTTCAATGGCATATTATTTTTTAAGGTTTACTGATTCATCGAACGAATAGTGTTGTGCATGCTTTTGAATTAAAATGTAATATTGAAAAAAAAAAAAAAATATTCGAACGTTTTTGCAGAATGCATTTTAATTCCAGATATCACCGCAAATGTTTGAATTTCTAAACGATCATTCTTGCATTTTCTGAAATACATGGTAGCAGCGCTTATTGTCACTGTATCATGTAACATCTTCAAATGTTTTCCAACGAGCAGCCATTACTTCATTTTAATAATGGGTGGAGATGTATTTTCTAAAAAATAGAGACGATCTTCTTCGTTAAGACTGTATTTCTAATATCTTAATTCTTAAACTTGGATTCTTGTGCTGAATGCCCATTCAGCAGAGTACTCATTTTGCTTTACTCACCTTTTTTCTTTTTTAATAATTCTTTAAATTGGAAGTATCTTTATAAAGACCTTTAAAAAGTATTTTTCTAAGTAAACAGAAGGTCTATACAATGTAATTTTGCTGGTATTTTTCAACCTTTATTTTTTTAATCAATATAGAATGCCTACCTATTCAAAATTGTTCATGAAAATGTACAATAAAATTAAATAAGTTTTAAATATTAGCAGTCATTTTTAAAATGTTACATTAGTCACATGCAAACTGTTACGTTAGTCACACTAATTATTTTATATCTACTGATACTGAAATAAATATTTTGCACTTTTTAAGTAGATACGACACGGATGTAAGAAAATAAAAAGTGCTGTTTGGTTCAATCATCTGGTTTAGGTTTTAAGCAGAAAAAAGCACATTTTCGTGACTAACGTAACGTAAATATTTTCGGTGAAATAACCAAACTAATTAAAATACTTATCTTATGATGTATGCAAAAGGAACAGTCAATTTTATTTTTGGCTAATCATTTATAATAAACATAGTTCTTTTAAAAATTTGCAAAAAATTTTACATTACACAAAAAAACGTAGACGCATGTTTTTTGCACATGCTAAGCCTTTTCTACAACCTCGCACGTTTAGAGCCAGAAGAAAAACATCGAATGAATTTTTTGCAAACTGTTACTGGATTTATGTACTAGAAAGTACGCTGAATGGAATGATAGGTCACAATTAAGGCTTTGTGGAAAAAAAAATTCTGAGGTTGAGGTTGACATTTCTACAGGGTTCGTACGGGTCATGGAAATCCTGGAAAGTCATGGAAAAAAAACAACAGAATTTCAGACCTGGAAAAGTCATGGAAAATTGAAATTTTCATTGAAAGTCATGGAAATTTATTTCAAGTCATGGAAAAATGTCCTGAACAAAGAGAAAAGAACAGTAGCTAAAGGAGCATTAGAAATATTGAGTGATTTAACAGTCTAGCACATAAAAAATATTAAAAGTGGAAAATTTAACGATCCAAAAATCAAATCTGAATTTTGAAATCTCATTGCATCCACTTCTGTCGCAGCCGCTTGCCATTTTTTGCGATGTGATTTTACTGCCAGGACATCACTTATTTTTAATTTTCTGTTATTTTCAACACTTCTTATGTTACGTACTCTGTAGTAGCAAAATTTCACGTTCTTAGTTTTGCCACGCCCACTCAAAAAAAAAAAAAAAAAAGCAATTCAATTGCACGCGAGTTCGATTCCATCACTCGTAAGGACTTCATTATTAAATTGATCAGAGTTTATCTGAATTTGTTAAATGTTTTAGAAAATAAAGATCTTAAGTCAGGCGATAGATTACAGAAAAAAAGAGGAATTCTAATGCTCTAAAACAGAGTGCCCAATATACAGCACGCAAAACTAATCCATTTGACCCACTGCTTTGTTCACTGTCGGGAATTAAACGTATTCTGGAATTTCTGAACCTATTAATTTATATGCATTTTAAAATATGCAAATTTGTAAACAAAACCAATATACTTTTGAATCATAAGATGATTCATTACTGAATGATTTTTTCTAAAAAGATCTGGTTTAGAAACATAAAGAACTAAACTATGTGGCTTTACTTTAGAGAAACGAAATACTATCAAGTTACGTGGATGATTAAAGGCACTGTTCACACTAAAAGGTAACTTTTGAAGCAAATTTATTGAAACTTAGTGATGACTCATTCAACCTTCAATATCATTCTGCCTGTTTTTAAAAAAATATATTAGACATTTAAGCATCATCATATTCGCTTCACTGCATTTTTACTTTACTTAAATTTATATGATGAAGACAAATAAGAATAGTGATGAATAAGAAATGAAGCACAGAATTCACAAAAATTCGATTTAATAGTGGACTGTAATGAATGAATTCAGGAGAATTCGCACAAAGAAACTCAAAACACAACTCAAGAATAGCTTCACACTCGGACAAGAACAAAGCACTACTGAACTGGCATAAAGAATACAACCCAATTAATTAGAATGTTGATCAAGGTCAAAGTATTTTTAAGCTGTTACATAAAGAAAAAAAAAATCAGGGAATTTACGGTAATTATATTCAGATAAAATGATAAATCTGGCGTGGGGGGGGGGGGAGTAGAACAGCGTCATTTTCTTTATTCTTCCTTTTTTTTTTTGTTCTCGCTGTATCAAACAAATAGTTTAGTTTTTTAAGTGTGCACTTATATTTTTTCCATTACGAGTAAGTGCCATCAATGATGGCATTCATATAGACGTTTTGCTAGTGCTCATTTCCAAATATTACCAAGTTTGAGATTAAATAGTGCTATTCTCTTCCTGTAACGAGGTCATGAAAATTTTCATTGAAGTCATGAAAAAGTCATGGAATTTTTTTATCCAAATAGAGTATGAACCCTGTTTCTATGGAATGACCCTTGTGATAAAAATACTAAATCTTTCAGTTGCATGTTTGGTTTGGATATATTTCAAGCTCATTTTTTCACACTTCCTTACTTATTTCCTTTATTTGTGAAAGAGTTTACTTCAAGGAAAAAATAATTTATTGTTTTCATTTTTATCATTTTTTCTGAATTATTTTTTTATTTATTGGGACATACGTTCCCATTAAAGTAAAATTCTCGCGATAAATGTAAATCATTTACTAATTATTGATTTGGACCCTACTGTAAAGAGCACTTTTTTCCTCTGCTTCTCGAACATATTAGTGATATTTTAGAGGCAGAAAAAAAAAAATGATTTCATTTTCATTTTAGTTTTGAAAACTATCTAAAATAAATGCCACAAAAATTACACAAAAAAGTGCCATTATTATTATTTTTCTGCATCAATTTGTGAAGGGTCAACCAAATGATAAATTTTTTTGGTAAAGAAGTAATTGCACGTTGATTTCTTTGTTTTTTGTAAAATTCTGTGTTTTGGTCAGATTTACACAAGAACTTATCTAAGAATAATGTGCATAAAAAGCGACTATGAAACTTAAAATTAGGAGGTTTTTTTTTTTTTTTAGATGCCTAAAATCAGTTTTATTTTATTTATTTATTTTTTTTTTTTGATGCCTAAAATCAGTTCTTGTTAATTTGATAAAAGTTGTAGTCAAAAAGTTGTTTAGGTGAAAAGTTGTCCTAAATGTTTACCATCCGTGCAATTGATCGTTAAATTAATGTAAAAAAAGAATTTTTTTTTTGTTAAACAACGAATTGTTTCGAGATATACTGTGCAATTCACGCGTTCAAATTCTAAATGATTTTGAGTGAAGTTGAAGTTTTCGAAAATTAAAAAGACAAAACAAAAATGCTTTTTTATGCAAAACATTTTTTTTTGCAGAAACTTTCAGTTCAATTTCGCTATGTCTGTGCAAATATTAACTTTTCCTTCGGTTTACATTCCAGCGTTGCCATATGAATTCATTCGGCACCCATCTAAAGAAAGGTTTAGTTCACCGATTCTCCTAACTGTTCCCAGCTGTAAAAACCGGGTTAAATAACCATGGAGTAAAGACTCGGCTTGGTGTATTAAAGGGGCCTTTTGCTTCTGACCGGCTCATTCCTTGGGGGAGTGAAGCTATTTTTAAATGTTACCATCCATTCGCAGTTTACTTTACTGTTGTCTTTTCCCAGATGCGAGATTTTTCTGTGAAGTAAGCCTTTGGCTGTTCACATGCAAAGAGGTTCACGTATGGGACGTTTCCCATGTTTTTAGCGTGCCTGCTTTTCGTTAGTCTGTGGAAGCTAAATGGAGAAGCCTAGAACTTCTCTTTCTGACGATAATTGTTTGGTAAGCTCATCGCTTTGTGTTTATTTGTGTTAAAAGTATTTTTTATAATCCGTTTTTATTTTCGAGGAGAAATGTGATGAATATGTTGACTAAGTTCTTCGAGAGAATTACGAATTTTTCAAGAACTTTCCGTTGAATTTAAAAATTATTCTGCGAGATGCTGATCATATCAACCTTTTAACGCAACTACGTTGGGGCAAACATAACCTGGCAGCGTCGCGTCGTAATGCTATGGACAGGATCTGCACAGCCTTCGCAATGCTGCCAAGTTAGGTTGCCCCAACTATAGTTTCCCAGTTTTCGGGCTTGAAGGAGAGGTCGGTCTGGGATACTTCCGGTTGACTTTTCGGCCTCTGACTCGCGTTTCCAGTCACTGCAATTGGTATCCATCTTTTCTTTAACATTTGTTCTTTTACAAAGACTTCGTTCAATTACGCATCAATCCAGTCAAACATACTTGCGAAAAAGCGTGTGTGTTTCTTCCACTTAAGCAATCGAGACCGCTTATTGCTCGTAATTCGACCGGTAAATGTCGTTAATCGACTCTATTTGTGATTGGTAGATATGAGTTTCGTGATCATTTTTAATTTCATTGTTAGTATTTGCAAAACTAATTCCACAATATTAATTTATGCGTCAAAATTCATTACAAGTTCAGCTCTTTTTTTTTTCCCATGAAGTTAAAAATGTAAAATTCTGTCGAGAACTCAGAGTTTTGAAGAATGAACAATCTTTGAAAAATTGAACAATTAACCGCCTTTACCTATTGTATCTTTTCACTATTTATCCATCCAATAATATGTAATAGGTGAACAAATCTGCGAAAATGTCATCACATCTCTGAGAGGGAGGGGGAGAAATTGGGATGAAGCCAAGTGTTAAGGTTTTCAATTATGAATGTACGTTAAATCTCGACATGGCTGTAATTAATCTTAATGAAAGATGACCAAAACAAGAGAGAATAGTCGATGTGATTCTGCTCGTTATCAAAGAAGAGATGTGCTACCGAACGAGTATTTTTGTCCAAAACTCCCACGGAAAGCTTAATGTTAGAATGTAACCGTTAGTTAACTCTTAAACGACTTGAAAACAGGAATTAACAACCGATAAAGAAAGCTTCCAAACTTCTCTCGCTCGATGAATCTTGTTCGCATTTCTCCTCATTCTTTTGACAGTAATTCCGCAGCTTTTTCCTTTAAGCACTATTAATGGAGCTCATAAAATATGCGATTCGACGAATAACTTTTGATGAGACGAGCAACTGTTATGCTGTTTGTGGGCTTTCATCATTTTTATTAATCTTTCAGCACCCTGTTTGTCATAACAAATTCACTTTCCAAATTGTCCCGTTGAGACGACTCGTAAATGCTCATAACTGTAACGTACCGGAATCGAGTTAGAAAATGAGTGAAAATATGGGGCAAGGCCGTTGCTGTGGCGACGGAGACAAGTCCATGATTTTCACTCATTTGGCTCATCCGCTTTCACCATCTTTTCAGAGTTCTTTCCGGTTATCAGCGCGCGTCTGGAGTTACCGTTGCCATCCCTTTTCCCTCTATTTATTTATTCTCTCGTAAAATGTTTGAGTCTGGAATAGAAGATCATGATTGTTTGCTATTTTTTTTTAACGACGAGACGTCACTTTTAGAACTCACTCAATTTATGCAAAAATATTTGTCAGGACATGTGATCGTCTGCGATTTTTTGAGTTAGAATGTTAGTTCCTTAACTGTTTGTTTTCCGTTTTCTAAAGTTTAAAAACACATTTAAATGTTAATTGATTCATAACCTAAATGTACAAGATTGTTTAATCATCCTAGGAAAAGAACTTTTAAATTATGTTTAGTAGTTTCTGGAAACGCAACCAGTTTTGCTTGTTCGGCACATAATTTTGTGCTCTGTCTGATTTTCACACGTTTAGCACAAAGGTTTAGTTTTCTAAGTTTGTGTTTTGTGTGGTCTCTTGACTTCTTTTACTTCATTAATGTCATCAAGTTGCTTCGGTTTGTTCAACACATGATTTTTCTCTTCTGTTTCTTCTAAAATATTTCGCATTTTCTCAACAAAAGTACAATTTCTGATGGTTGTTTTAATCCATCTTCTTGAAATTAGATTGCTTAGTTCTACTTCTAGTGGAAGTTTTTTTTTTCAAATATTATTGTAGAATAAACTAAAATTTATTTTGTTTCGAGTTATTTGATTGTGCTTTTACATGTTTCGTTTATTAAGCTTCGTTGATCATTTGAATTCCACTTCAATCCATCCTCCCTATTGTCTTGTTTTAAAAAAACATCTCAATCATCTTTTCCGTGCTTTGACGCTTATAGAATGTTAAATGCTTCTCAATTGTCCTACTAATTGAATACACCAAAAGTAATTGGTTACTACATTTAGGAAATGGATTTCAAACGACTTTATTATTCTCGAGGCATCACTCAAGACTTACCATTCGAAGCATCTAAAACACGATAAAGAAAAACAATTAATTATTCTTTGAGCTTCACCGCCCCAGTAAATGCACCAATTTCTAGAGTTAATAGGGTATTACCTTTATTAAGTATAGGAATAAATGGCAGGGTATACCTACATATTAGGTATCATTTTTCTAAAACTGGAAACTTAATTTTCAGTTACTACAGTCGAACTTGCTTATAACGAGTGCGAAGAGACCACGATATATGCTCGTAAACGAGGGCTCGTAAAATACAGGTTCGTGAAAAAAATCATAGTTATTTTTATACTTCTGTACAGTACCAAAAAGTTGGTTATTTGCTTTGAACTGTCTTGTCGCTTTTGTTTTCGATGAACGTGTAGTAGCCCGAAAAGCATCGTGCGTCCGTGGCTTCAAAATAGTTTGAGGTTTTTCTGTACTTAAGAAGCCATTGAATATGTCGAGGGCTGTTGGATTGTTCTCAAGATTTATGTCTTATTTATAACTTTCGGATAAATTTAAAATGTTTACGGAATTTTTCCAAAAGTATGACAATCTTTTCTGAGTTGAAAATCAGCAGAAATTTTATGAAATGCAAAAATTTTGCTCGTTTTAAGCAGGGGTTGCACGTTAAAAGCGAGTTGATGTTCCCACAGGCTAAACATTGAACCAACCAAATCTGTTTAATTTCCTCGCTGAATCCGAGTTCTCGTATCAGTGCTCGTTATAAGCGAGTTAGACTGTATCTGTATCTGGATTTCTCCAAATTGCCAATATATTCCAGTAACTTTTCAAGTGTACTTATTTGTCAACAAAGGTGTAACGAAACTTCAATGATCTTGTATAAAACTGCTCTGTGGACAGTTGCTATAGAGGGCAAAAGGATAGATATGCAACGAAAGAAATTTTATTTACGGGGAGGGGGGGGGGGAATACCGGAAATATTTGAAGAAGCTAAAAAGGGATGTCCAGTTGAGAAGGATGAATCTTGATGCTTGAGGATATAAATAGAAGCATTCAGAGTTTGATTTTAATACATATAAAGTATACTCAAAATTATTTTCAATGTATGGCAATTTAAACACTGGAGAATAACCACTGTATGCTGTTGAATTATTAGTTTTGTGTTGAATTTAATTCAGTTTACTGTCGATATATATACAGTGAAACCCGTGCATAAAGATACTGTCTATAACGATAACCTGTCTATAACTATTTTTTTTCGGCCCCAGCAAAATGTCAACATGAATAATCAAACTGTCTATAACGATAACCTGTCTATTACGATATTTTTGTAGGTCCCAACAGTATCGTTGTAGACAGGTTTTACTGTATATTATTTTGAATGTTTTTTAGTCGTTTTTGTCAATTTCCGTTTCTGTCAATTATGTGTTAAAAACATTGTGAAATGGATTTTACGATTCATTAAAATAATTTCATAACTGTCTCTTTTACGATCGCTATCGTCTTTCGTTCTTTTATGTCTTAGCTCAATATTTTTATCGGGTAATAATATCCCTGTAGTTTCTAATTCTAGACGATTTTTTTTCTTCTTCAAGGTGGAGTTTCAGTAATAGTATTTCGTGCATACAATGAGTGTGAAGTCTTTTATTGCCCGTTTGGGGCAATTTATTGCCCATTTTGTTTCGTTATGTCAACCGGACAATGGTTGTTTTGTGCATCCCGTCAGAATGAATCTTTCGGGAGTTATTGTTGAAGTTGCGAGATGCGTTATATTTTATTTCGAGTTATTTAATGTTTTTTTTTCGAAAAAAATAACAAAAATAATTGTGTTTCTTTCTATTACATTGCTTCTTTCGGGCAGAACGCATAATCTGTGAATAGTTTGAGGCTGAGTTGTCTTCAAATGCCCTCAACCGCTGGCACTGAATTATTGATTCGTCCCCATAATATGTCTTTAACTGTTATTGATCCACACTTTACTTTTGGAAGTGTTTTGTGTCAAATGAGCCCTTCAAATATTGTAATTAAACCTGTCAGTACTAAATTTTTCAATAAGAATTGGCACGTCTCAGACTTCCGAACCGAAGTCCAAACAAGAACAATGTATATCAAACTTGAAATAAATAAAAAAATAATTAAAAAAAAAAAAAAAAACTAAATAAGTTTAATTATTAAAGCATAATGAACACTAAATAAAGTTAGCATTGGAAATTAAAAAAAATAAACTGCGGAGGCCTATGGTATTTATCTTTTCTTTACAATGTATCCAATGTTATTAAAAAAAAAAAAAAAGTTGGACATTCACTTTTTTTGGAAGGTGTCATAGACGACGGAATTTTCGTTTGACCAAAGAAGGTCCGATTAAAAGTCCTAGATGGTAGAGCCAACTGTTAATCGACTTCATTTGCAAAACGCTTTCGTTAAAAAGTTTGAAATTTGTTCTTGTACTGATTATATACGAATATGAAAGTAAAATACTCGCGTTTTCATTCGAAGCATTTTTTAAATTTCAACAGATTTGAATTTCATTTTTGTTTAACCGAAAAACCACAATTTTTCTTTCCCATTCTTATGTAAAGTTCTTGCAGTGAGAAACTCCCTAGAGTCGTTGGCTGCACATTCATTTCCTTAATGGCCATTCATAATTACGTAGTTGATGAGCTGTTATTTGCCTTTGTGAAAACTTTGGCATCCGCAATGAATCGCTATTTTCTGACTCATTGCTTGACGTCTGGCCGGGATTCAGTGCCAAGGATATTTCTCGACGTACAATTTACTGCTTGAAACTTTTGTATCCTTTGCTAATTCTGTTTGAAGGTCATGCATGGAGAACTGATGCTATGGAATAAGAATCATTGATCTCCCCCCTCCCCCATAGTACTTGGAAGACGAAGTGAAAACATCTTGTCAAGGAAGAAATTTTCGGATGCTTAAAAATAAAACCAAGTCATGTGGAGCCTTTTTTTTCAAAGGGATAAAAGGGATATCTTTGTACAGAAATTCTCCCCCCCCCAAACACACAAAAGGGTGACTGTTGTTGCGAAATGCACCTTTAAGAATAAAAAAATAAGTTAAACCAAGATGAGACTAAAATTTTGTGAAATTTGAAAAGAAAAGGGGAAAAAAGATTCAAAGAACTTGAAGCTCGTGCAAAATATAGGGCCAGCAAGAAATAAGTTGCTTACTCCTGAGAACTCTAGAATGCGTTGTATTAATCCAAATGAGATGATATTTGAAATACTGAAGATTTAAATGACGCGCTTGAGAATTATTGTTTAAAAAATTTTAGCTCAAAAAGTCACCGATGGGTGGCGTTGTGCACAGGAAAACATTTCAAATCTAAATGTTAAATAATCTAATAAATAAATAAATAAAATCGGAATTTCAACTGCTCAATGTGGCCTCCGGCACCCATCCCATTCAATAATGTTCTGAAACCGGAGAACTATAACCTTGGGGGTTTCCTAAGTTTGGGCCGCAAAGAGAGGCGCAGGGTGCCGCCAAGTGCCCTCGGTGGCAATATATATACGTACGTATATATAATACAGATAGACTAGGGTGCCGTGAGAAAATTCTAATTCTTCAAAGGATGCCACGAGTCCGAAAAATTGGGGAACCCCTGGCTATAACTTCTACCGCTGTCCGGAATGTGCTTGTTGGAATCCCGTGGTTACCAGTCAACTGTAACATGGTTCCCCAATTAGAGAACATTGTTGAACGGGATTGGAGCCATATTGAGAAGTTTTCATGTTGATTAAAAAAAATTTTTTTAGTTCACGCAACATTTAGAACATATTGAGTGTTTTCTTGTGCACAGCGCCACTCATCGGTGACCTATTGAAATTTTTTATTCAATATTCCAAGCGCATCATTTTCATTATCTATCTTTCAAATTTCATTTCATTTGAACCAGTAGAACGCATTCTGTACAGTGAACAACTTATTTTTTGATAACCCCTCTATAATTAAGGAATTTGAAGAAAAATATTTTAGAGGTTAATAAGTTTTTAAAAGTTCAGGAAAAGTTTCTTTTTGGCGATTGTGAATTTTACAAGAGGTCGTAAATTTTGTGAGGTATGTTTGGATGATCTTGAACCTATAGGGATTGCAAATGTTTTTAGGTTGATTTTTGTTCATCATGAATTCTGCAAACTTTTATGGCCTGGGCAGCTTTTTAAACTAACTTAACAAAAAACTTAAAACTAAACTAACTTTTAAACTAACTTAACAAAAAACTTAAAACTAAAGCAACTTCACATCAATGGATGTGAAGTTGCTTTAGTTTTAAGTTTTTTTCTCTTCGATCTGTGACTATTTTTATGCGAAATATCTTTTTACGTTTCATCAGCACATAGTGTTTTTGCGAAGGAAATTGAGTACTCTCTTACTACCAACTTTTCGCAGTTTTTTTTTATATTGCAGTCTAATTAGCTTCCTTGTGAACATTTGATGAGCTGTTAAGAGTCCAAATGGATCAATCATATGCGTAAACGATCGTTTACTTCCGTCATTATAAGTGATTTCGGTAATAATGACCGCATTTATGTTTTCATTAGATAATTGACCCGAGAGAGTTAAAAATTCGAGGTGAGCAAACAGGATATCAGCTAAAGTATTGATTAAAAAATTATAAAAAACGCAATGAGCCATTTAGTATCAGCAAGTGTAGCATTCAAGCATGTTACACTGATATTTTTAAAAAGCAATATGCTAATTTAGTTAAAAATAAGCTTGTACCACCCGTTTTTATCAATAAGGCAGTGATCACATCATTTATCTTATTCTTCTATGGCAGGGGTGGCCATTGGCCAACTTCTGTTATTTTGATTGCTTTTGATGTGTAGACAAATGTGTCTTGAATCTACTTTCCAAGTTTTTCTTTTGATGGAAATATGATATATTAGAATAAAATAATGAAAAACGTTTAACAAAAAATGGTTTAGCGGTATATTTACTAACTAACACACATATGAAAACTATCATTATACATATCTGCATTCATTGTTTGTATATATGCATACAAAGAGGTAAATCATTGAGAACATGGTACCGTTTTGATTAAAAGGTCATGTTGTGGAGTATATGTCGACTACGTAAAAAAATACCTTTGGTGTGCTAATTTGTCATGCAAGAACGATGTTTATTCTAAAAAAATTTTCTGAAAAGGGGAAGAAACCACTTAACAGCAAAGTATAGTTGTCTGATAGTTCGTTCAAATAAACTAGAAATTTGCGATTCACCGATCTGCTGGTAACCCTTGTCCTTCCCAACATCTCGTTTGATGCACAAAACGACAATGTATTTAATAGCAGAGGTGCCTAACTAGAGGGGCATAAATCATACTACGCCATTGTATTTTTACGGGGGAGGGGGGGAGAGGGGTGTTTAGGGTTATTTTTTAGGAGGAGGGGGCTCTTCGTAGTAGTAGGGGGTTGAGTGCACTCTTGCTCTTGCGGGATGAGCATACCTGATATTTTTTTGCTTTAAGTATTGAGCTTATTAAGTAACAATGAATAAACTTTGAATTTTTCTTGAAGTAAAATTTCGAAGTTATTGTTTACCTTATAAATTATTCCTTTATTCATTACAAATCAGCTCTTTTTGTTTTTGCGAGAGTATGTCTCTTTTTCGAAAATGAATCGTTTGAGATTTTTATTGATGGGAAAGGGAAATCCCGTATTCGAGTTCATCACCTTTTCCCTTCCCACTTTTGATTCAAAATTCACCAATCTAACTTCATCTGAACAGTAAACTACTAATGTGTCATTGAATGCTTTCCAACAACTCGATTCATGTTTATTTAACCCCTCACTTCACCCATTGTCGAAATTCAGACCTACTTTTTATTCTTCCCGTTTTTACAACAGTACATACCTACCTCATTTTAAATTTTGAACAACTGTTAAAAATTCTTAAAATACAAAAATGATGTCCTGTAACGATATTCACCATAGTTCATTTCTTTTGAGCATGTGTTTTGTTGACGTCGGAAATCAGTATTGTTACCGACTGTATGCTCTATTTCACAAGTAGATGAACTGAAATGAAACCGGCAACTTCTATCCCTAACATTGCAGTGAAAGATGTAAACTCTCAGGTAACGACGGCATGCGAATGTATTTTTTTCTCAGTGAGGTATAACAATTAGCATTTTCTCAGTACAATTAATATCCGCTATAATATTACGAATTTATGTTGTGAACGATGTGTAGTTATATAATGGCAGTTGGACGTCTTACATTGTCAGTGGTATTCAAAGTACGGTTCGAAAAATAACTTAAGAGGTCACGAAGTGGATGGAAAAAACGTAAATTAATTTAGTCAAACAAAAATGTGTCGTTGATAAACTTTAAGTGAAAATGAAAAAGTTTTTAAATGCTGATACATTGTCGCGAGTTATTTGATTCAAAAAAGGAGTCTGGTCATGAAAAAAATTTCAATGCTATTGCACCAGATAATTATACGCTTCAGTTGAGGTTTATTTTATGTTTTCTAATTTTTAAAACATTTTTTATGCAGATATTATTTGAACTTTCAGGCACAAATATTTTCATTAAATTTCTTAGTTTCCAAAATTATTTTATTCATAGACTTATTTCTTTTCAATCATGTAGGTATAAGAAGCATGTTTGTATGGTTTGCAATGTTTTTTCAGAATTTAATTTTAAAACATTATTTAAAGATTGAAATTGTTCCGCATATAGGTTATTGAAAGCGTGCATATTTTCCAAATTATTTAACTTTTAAAAAAAGATTGTGGGCTGAAAACATTGAGGGAAGGATGTGACATATATCGCCGTGAAGCATTCATTACATCAGTGGTTCTCAACGTTTTCACTGAAGACCACATGGTACCCTGCTCCTGGGGCGCCGAAAGCCAAAACAGGTCTCTTGTCATTTTGGTCGCAGCCCTTCCCCATTTCCTTAAAAATTAAAAATTAACATGCTTTGATTCCTACTCAGGACCCGAATTTCTGACTCGTTTGACATGACCTTTCGTCGGCCCTGTCCTTCCGAACCCTAAGCGAACCACATACGATATAAATAATAAAATGAATCCAGAAGTTTTCTTTCATAAATTTAATTGCAACTATAAAAATGCTATACGTAGATTAATTTTCACTAGCTGTTCGCCGACCACATGAAAATTGCACTCGGATACCACTAGTGGTACGTAGACCTCAGGTTAAGAATCACTGCATCACAACATCGCTTTTTCTATCTCCAGAGGTGCTCATGTCATATGATGTTAAAACGCCAGTTGTAAGTAGGCAATGTGGATATATTTAAAGAAACGAAGTGTTGGAACGGTTCTTCCGTGCAGTTTGAAGAAATGACGTAAGATTTGTCTTAATAAAGCATTTAATATTCAGCTGTCTTCTGTTAGCCTGCTAAGAATTAAACTAGCGTGGGAGGTGATTTCTTTTGTGCAAGGTCTTTTCATGGTATGTCTTGTGGTTTTTTTTTTTTTTTATTGAACAATAAATTACAGAAATATGGCAGAATCAAAATTGTTAACTTGAACAAGCTTGACCTGAACTTCTCTTTATGTCAACTGATTGACTTACGATGTAATGGAATTACGTGGAATTATGTCTGCACGTGTTGCGTTGGGGACTGACGCAATCAAGACAGTTCGAGGTTAAAATTTCAATCTAGTTTTTCTTGGATAAAATAAAGCTGTTTTTTTTTCTTTTCTTTTTTTTGTACCTTAGATATGGTGCAATTTGAAATGTTTAGAAACTACTTTTTGTTTTTAACTTTAAGGAAAAGGTTTTTTACGATATCAAAATTATTGCTCAAAAGTTACCAATACAGGTTTTGATTTCTTTCAAAACTTTTTATCGCATTTGTGCAAACTTCATCAATTCCGAATGATATTTCATGCAGATTTTTTCAAGATTGACTTAAATGAGTTTTTTTTTTTAAGTGCTGATGTTAACCAGTTGTGTCTTGACGGAATATATTTCAGACATTTTTGTTTTTTGTCTCATTTTTCTGAGCTCGTATTGATGAGTTTCAGAAGAAATACTGAAATCAAAATTTCCTACACAAAGCCCCAAAACACTTGGCTTGATTTTTTTTTTTTTTGGGGGGGGGGGGGGGGTAGTAGAAAAATTACAATGCTCTTGAAAAACTGAAAATCATCTCAAAGCAACAACGCATCTTGTCTCAACCCTTGGATCCATCAAGGAAACTGCATTATTACGTGATCCAACAAAAGCAACGATTTATTTTTGGCGTAATTTGTGTGCTCGTTATGCAAGATTTTCACACCGAATCAATTTTTCTTTAGATTTCCGAAGCATTCCTGTGCATTGACACACAATTTAATGTTTTCCTTTCATAATCTTGGCGGTCTTTGTGATATCAAAACTTGAAGCAATCTTTTTGGCGTGTTTCAGATAACGTCAAGTACTTTCTTGATCTGGTGTTCTGTATCATTCCTAAATATTCTTTTATATGTTGAAGATAAGGAATCGATATGATCCGTCCGATTTCCGGTGTTTATGTATTTTTACTTTATTTCTAGGCTTTTGACAAAAGATTTGTGTATACACGCTTTTGTGTGTATTTTGGTTTTGCATTTTTTTTTGTTCCTGATCATTGCCCCAAAAGGACTCAATAAAAATAAGTTAAAACCAATCTCTCTGTTTGCGGGGGGGGGGGGGGGAAACAGCAGTTATACAATACAGTGGTGGACATAATTATAAGACGCATATATAAATTGACAAACGGTGGAAGAAAAATATTCAAAGCTTAAAAATGTTTTATCAAATGCATCAAAAAAATTAATTTATTCTGCTATCACATGCAATTTTTTTACGGAAATAAAATTTTTATGGTTTGATTAAAAAAATAATAAATAAAAAATACCATGTACAAAATTATAAGACATCCTAACATTTAAATTAAAACACCTGTTAAAAAAAAAAGTGCAATATGCAAATTTTCGGCACGCTGTTATGACGTCAGCAGTTAAAGTGAAATTCACGAAATTTGGAAATTAAACGGAAGGGGATGCTTCATTGAGTAATATTTCAAAGGTAAATGCTCTGGATGTGCAGTTAGAATAGGGAAGTTGCAACCTATTAAATGTTCATATTTTGGCTATTGGATATTGTTAATTGACCCTCAAAACTAAAAAATTCACCATCGCAGATATTTTAAAACACACCGTGGTTGATTTTTAATGAATTTTTAAAAATTAACGCGCAAGAGTGCGCTCTTCGGAAACGTCACGAGCCTACGTCACAGGGCGCGAATGGGCAGCCTTCCGCCGAAGATCCCTTGTTTTCGCTAGGGGACATTTTGAGTGCTCTGATATTTTTATTTTTTAGAAATTCAATAATCCTTTTGAACACACTATGGAGACCGGATTCGTCAAAGCACAATCTAAATAATCTTCCTCATGTAACATCAATGATGATATTCGAATATTTCCGAGAGGATGAGAGGTTTAATGTTCCAGAAACGCGAGGAGTTAAATGCGAGGAAATAAGCCTTTTACGTTTCGTCTTCGAAGTCGAATGCGTGACCTTCGGCTTCTCCCCTATTGGAAGAGCGCATGACGTCACTTCCTATGCCATTGACGTCACAAGCGCTTGAACTTTAAAAATTAATTAAAAAAAAACTACTTATCGTATCGCAAATTTTTTTTCACCTATGATGTTCATACATGTTACTCTATCATATAAAAATAAAATTGAAAAATCGAAAACTTCCCTATTACTTTGAAAAGATGAATTGCGGATCGATAATTAAAAGATCTGGACGTGCTCCTTTCTTGTCCTCCTCAAGAGACAGACGCCATGTGCTTTCGCTCGCTACACAGAATAATCTGACCACTACAGGAATTCAAAATGCTTTGACCTATTAGCCTAAGGATTACCTGGTGGCCCCGAAGCAGAGTACTTTATGATGTTCTGCAACGTAACAGCAATAAACCACAATTGTTCTGCAAGATAAATTCATACCTTATAAATTTACCTTCAAAACATTATAAAATTTAACCATCAATGAAAAACATAATTATACAGAGAAACATGACTACAGTTGGACCCCGGTTTAAAGATTTCATCGGGACCGAAACTTTTATGCGTTAATCGGGATTATTCATAATATTGGGGTGTGAAAAAAAAAATTAAAAAATTACACTTAGCTTATCTAAAAGCGCTAATAAGCAACTGCGCAAAAATATCCATAATTAGAACTGCATCAGAATCGCTATTCTTTGATTTCCCCTTCGCCCGTCAAAAATGGCTGATTCCAAGACTTTTTCTGCTTCGGACAATATGAGTTTAGTCAATTGGAAAACAATCCAACATTTCCTAACTTAAATTAAAAAAGTAGTTTTTTTGGGGTCTGTTAAAATAATTCGTTAATTCGTTGTTTAATATTCGGTAAATATGGGTTTTTGTCTTTATTTTAGTTGGAGGAAAAGAAAAGTTCGCTAAATCGCGAAATTCGTTAAATAGACATTTGTTAAATCGGGGTCCGATTGTATTTTTAAAAATCGTGACTCCAAAATTAAAATCTGTTTCATTCTGGTGTATGAAAGGATCATTTTATTTATTTCTTCAGTACTCAGTCTTATAATTAGTCCGAAGATATTTATAGAAAATTTGCTGAATTTCTGCAGAAAATTTGTCCAGGTTCCCCCTAATTTGAATAGAATTGTTCTGCAGTTCTGGCATCTGTTCTGCGACGTAAGTCTCAAATTTAGTAGTATTCTGCCTTGGGGCCTGGTGGTGTGGGAAAAGAGCCCGTGACGTCATATACTGATGTCCTAACAGCTGAATGAGAAATCCAGACATTTTGAATCCCAAAATAGAAGTGATGCTCATAAAAAGAAAATGGCGAAAGAATATTATCCTAAAAAGAAGGGCAGTGTGTGAAATTTCGTCGAAAAATAGCATTACAGCATAAAATGACTGTTAAATATTAAAACCTCCATATCTATATTTAGAATTACATTTCCTATTTTAACCTTTTTATCGAATACGAACTTCTGTGGCTCGAGCATCGATTTGCAATGTTCTAGGTAACGCCCCGTGCATTCCCTCACTCCCAAAATACTACCAAGAACGTGGCGCGGTTATTGCCGGCGGAATTCCGAAATTCTTTCCCCTCGTCGCCCTCTTTTATGTTAATTACGTAGATATTATTATCCGCCGGCCATCTCATCACCATACCCTTCTCCTTGTTTGAGTTCCCCTTCTACTTTACATTTCGAGTTCGTTCCAGCGCTGCTCATCGATTCTGGCGCTGCTGGCTGGAATGGGGTGGATATGATGGGTTCATGGCAAGACCCGTTCCATGTGGTCTACAGGAGGGTTGCTCATTTGTTCCAAGCTTTTCTGTTCGATCATTTGAAGCACTTTGAAACAAAGAGGTGTGATGCCAAAATTAAAAATTTGGAGATAACTGGTATTGCTGAAGAAGAAACTTTCATCTGTTTTGGGGCAAGAGATGGTAATAGTGAAGAGGATTTTCGCCCCTTCTTCTTTGTCACATTTTCCATGTATCAACTTTTGGAGAGGGAGAGAATTGAAGAGACTATGTTCATTCACAACACACACAAACTAATTTATTTTCTACATACGGAAACAGAATACATGATGGGCAGCCAATTTGCCCTTTTTCCCAAATAGCGGTCAAGAGATATGCCATGAATTTATCCCGCTATTCGGTCAGGAGATTTTTTTGCAGTCATGCCTTCATAACTTCCTATAGCCATATGAACTCAGGCGCTCTCATGCATCTGCGCAGAAGGCAATCGTGGAAAGCCCCATTACGCAATTATGGAGATCCCGAGTTATTAATCTTGGGATCCCTGTCCAGTTTTACGCAATGTAACCACGTGGAATATATAATTTCTTACAAATAGTAACATGGAAGGTCACGGGAGGACACTGTGACATTCCAAAAATTTCCTCATTCAACAAATTTTGTCTGACGATTTGGCAAAATTATCATCATTCGACAAAATTTGAAGTTCTACTCGTCAAAATTGTCTTCATTCGGCGAAATTTGGAGTTCCATCCGGCAAAATTCTTATCATTCGACGAAATTTGAAGTTCTATTCGGCAAAACTTGGAGCTCTATTCGGTAAATTGAGAATTTCCGCCCCCTCAAAAGTTCGGGTTGACCCTGACTAGTAGCCGTGTTAGGGGCTGCTGTAATGCAAGATTTAGAAAACTTTTTAATGAAAGCCTACTAAGGTTTTGAACATTGCACACGTTTAACTTCTACTTATATGCCTTTGCTTGTCACTGCCTCAATTTGCTTCAAATCCCTTTGTAAATTCCTGCCATTATTGCTTGTTAATGTCTGACACTGAAATAAAATGTTTTGATCGTTGCTATCGATCGAAATTTTAGTTGATTGCCACATTTGCTGAATTTACTGGTAACTTTCGGTTTCTTCACCGAGCAATTATGAAAACTATTAGATGAACTTAGTGATGCTATAAACGAAGTTATTTTTCTACAAACGAATTTAATTCATCTGGAGAATTTGTTAATCTATGTGTGGTTATTAAGAACTACGCAGCTGGTCAAAATCGAGATTAGCGATCGCCGCTCGCCACTTGGCGAATAATAGATAAAAGAAAATGGTGGCTGAAATTATTAGCATCATTCACTATCCGGTTTGGATGTTCAAGTCCATTTAATTTTTTTGAGATTTTTTTTTTAGTTGATAAGTTATGGAAGGGAGAGATTATGAATGAAAGCAAATTACGATTTTTAGCTGCCAAGTAACATTCGATTGTTTTTGTTTTAGTAGGAAATTAAAAGTCAATTTATTTTTTTGATGTACCCCCTTTTTACTTTCTTCTATATCTAATATATAGAAGAAAGTATTGGATTCGTGCAAATTTTCGAATTTCGAATTTTGACGGATTCGAACATTTTGAGGTGTGCTGAGTCCATTTCGATTATTTTTGGAAAATGTCTGTCTGTCTGTGTGTGTGTATGTGTGTATGTGTGTGTGTGTGTGTGTGTGTGTGTGTGTGTGTATGTGTGTGTGTGTGTATGTGTGTGTCACGTCTGTGTGTGACCAGTTTTTTGTGGCCGCTCTACAGCATAAACTACCGCATGAAATCGAACGAAATTTGATACACATATGTGCCCCTATGTGAACTTGTGCCCATTGGTTTTTGGCGCGAATTCCTCCAAGGGGGGTGGAGCAATGGGACGTTTTTTGAGTTTTGCGTGACTGCTATTCCCCAGGAAGTAATTGGCGGAATCAGACAAAATTTGGTTCATATGTTGTCCCTAACAGGTACAGATCCTGATTCAATTTTGGTGTCAATAGCTCAAACGGGGGTTGAGCTATAGAACGTTTTTTGCCGTCAATTGTGACTGCTGTATCTCAATAAATAATGAACGTTATCAAACAAAAATTTATCGACAAGTAGCCCTTAGATGGTATAAGAAATGATTCTATTTTAGTGTCAACAGCTAAAAAGGGGGTGGCGCAATCGAACGTTCTTTTTTTTCCATTGTGAGTGCCATATCTCAAGAAGTAATGCTACGTTCTGGATGAAATTTGGAATAAATGTGAATCCATATGTAAACAGCCTTTGGTTCAATTTTGACGCCAATCGCTCCAAAAGGTGTTAATTTTTTTTTTTTTTTTGCGAATAAAAATATTTTTTTTAATGCAACAATAAGAAAGATAAATCGTAATAGATTGTCGTCTGCGTATTTCTCGTGATTTTAATTGTATGGAAATGATAGGAAATATTATCTCAATGATTTAAAATTTTTAACTGTTGCCATCTTGCGTTTGTTAACAAATAAAATATTTGTAATTAATGCAAGCAAGGCTTTTAAAATAACTTTCAATTTTCGCTCTTTGCTTTGCTCTTGCAATAATTCAGACATTGGGATGGTCGTCAAGTTTTTGCATGTGTAATTTTGTTTTTGTTGGGAATATTGCTTCCTCGTTAAGCATGGGGAGGGATCAGAAAAAAAAAAAAAGAAAAATATAGAAGAAAGTTTCGTGATGACCACAACATACTAGTTTGGTTTGTAAAGAGAGTGGCTACTAGAGAAAATAGAATGGTGACTAATAAATTTACTTATGCTCGCTACCGACAACCAGAAAAAAAATCCCTATTGATATTTAGCAGCTAGGACTGTTGGACTGTTGAAGCAAAAAGCAATTTTGTGCTGTTGTTGTCCCCCTAAAGGAAAGGATGGGGGGGGGGGGGGTTGAAATTGTGACAGTTTGTGATAATGGGGAGGGAGGGGTTAACAAGGAGTGACATTACTTTTTTATTACAATATGCGTATACTACATAGCTCGACATGTGACTAGGGGCGATGTGTGACAGTTTGTGACAAAGGGGGAGAGGGGGTCAGGTATGATGAAAAAAGTGACATTATTTATAGACAGCCTTTAAGCGAAGATGGAAAGAGCGAAGCGATGCTATTGTGTCTTTATTAGCGGGGAGAGTAACTATTAAGATGCCTTTATTTGATTTTAAAAACTGTACTTAATAACTCTGATTTTATATTATTAGTAGCAGTACTATATTGTGTACACATGCCCATTTAAAACCAATAAATTCACTAATAAACATAACAATATAATTTATTTGTAAACGAATTTTTAGAAATTTTAATTAAATTTAATTAATTGTTGCATAAATGTAAACAATGTTCAAATGTTATTTATTGATTTTTCATTCATTAAGTCCATTGGTGTGTAAATTTTGTGAATAATTACGTAAATCGAATTATTTTATACAAACTAATAATTCATTTTTAAAATAAATCTTTCCAATTTTTGTACTAAAAGATGATAGTTTGTAGAGGTTCAATAAATTTTAATAAACCCCACTGCGCACAAAGCGCCCAGAGCTTCTTTTTTAAGACGCCCACGGTTCAACTAATATCAACTCTTCCCAAGAGTTGAAAAAAAGTTTTGGGGAAGGTATGAAATTATTACTTAAAAAGGCTGAATTTATAGCTCTGGTGAGTGAAACTTGAAAAGTTATCTCTTAAACAACCTGTTCCTAGTCGTTCTTTGCACAGTTCAGGGTAGTAGAAGGGAAAAAAGGTCCATTTACATTATCTTCCCACTGGGAAGTGCCTTCAAGTGTTCTGTGTCACCATCCCCATGTAAAAGGCCTTTCAATGCGGTAGAAGAACAGAAAAAAAAAAAAAAAAAAAATCGTGGTGAAGTTCTCACCCTCCCTTCTATTATTTTCTAAAAATGCTTGAAGTGAGGAAAGAACATGTTTCCTCCTCAAATTTTGAGCCTGCGTTCCCCTGCTCCGGTACACCGAACACACCGCTCCCTCCCTAGTTTTTTAATTCGTGAGTCATGTTCCCCCCTGAATCGAGCGACGCGGGGGAGAGTCAGGAAGTCGACGAATGCACGCGTTACTTCAAACATTTATTGCGTTATTTTGTAAGTCGACGCTTCATCAAGCCGGGCCGGGCCCTCTGCGTGTGGAAGTTGGTGCAGTTATGGTAACGCATAGAGATGAGGTAGGTTTGATTTTTGTGTCTGAGTACAAATATTGGATTAATTAAAAAAAGAAAAAAAAAACCTTTGTTTTTTGGCACAAAAAATCTGCTTTTCCCCCTATCGTATTTGTTTTTATTTTTCTCTTCGGTGAACAATTGAGGCAGTGAGACCCAAAGGGATGTAAGTGGCAAAATTAAAAATTTGGAGATAACAAGTACACATGATAGGTGAACCTCTCCTCTGTCTTGGGTCAAGAGGTGGTACTAGTAGCCCTGCTAGGTGCTGCTGTACAGCATGATTTTGAAAAAAAAAAAAAAAAAAAATCCATGAAAGCCTACAGTAAGTTATCTTTATAGTAGTTTTACTTAAAACTTGAAAATGTCCACTACATCCTTTTGCTTCTCACTGCCTCAGTTGGTGCTTGTATTTTCTTGATTTTTTTTGATAACTTTTGCTTATCATCGTTAGGCTTCCAAAATCAGCTAGGAGGAGGGCCTGACTTGCACGTTTCCATGTCTTGGGCACTTTCAATTTTTTTCTTTCCCCCTTTGAATGATCGATTAACACTTTTAACTCTGTCTTGGTCAATATCATAATTGGTTGTACTAACCTGTTATGAAAAATTCACCTGTTATAAATGATCACATTAACTGTAACACGTATAACATCGAATGTGTAGTACATTTATTCGAAAAGTAACACATTTTAAAAAATGTTTCCCAGAAAACTGAAAAGCATTTCCACATGTATTGTCAAAAAATTTCTTGCCCTTTAGAAATTACGTGCCCATGCGATAATCGAAACATGCTTTGAGCTGACGTTCAAAAAGTTTAACCACAAAAAGTCGAAATTGAAAAGAAAGTGGATTATTTTTTAGCTAGTTAAAAACTACAGTATTAAGTAGAGTTTCATACCTCAGTACAAATTTTCCTCTGAAAACCATGTAGAGAAAATAAGCGTTGTTAAAACGAAAACAAAAACACAGCAAACGTTTCAAAGGTAAAAAGGAAAGGAACTAGATCTTAGTGGACCAATCACAAAGTTACTTTCAATCACCGACGATCCTATTCCCAAAAACGACAGGTTATGTTTGTGGTCATTTTTTGCACTGAGATCAGAGTGGATCTGCAGCTTGTTGATTGTAAGAACGTTTTGCTTTTCATTTTAGTTTCGTATGTTTTGAAAAATCTCATTACTTGGACTAAAAATATGTAAGGGGGGGGGGGGGGGGGGGGGGAAACATGTCCTGCTCATTTGCGTTACAGGTTGGAGATGCATTGGAGACAGATTTAGACTTATATTGAAAATTGTGATTGAACGAACTTTTTTCATTGTCATCGACAAAGGCGTGCATAGGGGGGGGGGGGGGGCACCTGTTGGCCCGGGCCCAAACCAAAAGGGGATCCGATAATTTTAAAATGAGGGTTGACATTTTTGTGGAGACGCAGGGGTAAACGATATGGAGGGAAGCCCTTAAAAGTCATTTGTGACAGGCCACAAAATTTCTGTGCACGTCCCTGGCCACCGCTTCTTGAGCGCAGTAAATTCCGTTTTTCACTTTTTCATTGGTTCAAGAACAATTTTACATTGCGGATTGACCCCGAAAACGTGTGTTGTGTCGATGTCGATCGATTCTGTTACCGAAAAGATTAAACTGCGTTAAATGTTTACAAAGAGCACTATTACTTACTGTGTGAAAAGGTAATGAAAATAAATGTGTGAAACATTTGCGGGAAAATATTGTGAAAATAAATGTCAGAGATAAATATGAATTGAAATTGGAACCTGAGTTTCAAAAAAATTCATTTTTTTCTTCTTCCTGCTTCCTGAACAATTTGAACAAATGCATAAATCGGGATTTGATGGCACAGCAACTTGTGTATTCTCATTCCTTATGTTATTCAAAAAATTGCTTTTCAAAAGATTATTCAAAAATTAGTGATAAGAGAAATAAAAAAAGGAAATGTCTGTTTCAAATCGATTAGAACGTAGACGCTATTCGTTCAGTTATTGCATGTAATCTTTTCCTTTTTTGTTAAAAAATAAAGAAATAAATAAAATACGGATGAATGAGCAGTTTTTGATATTTTGAGTTGAAAAAATGAATATTAAGTTCTCTTTTAGTGCTACCTTCATAAAGGAATTTATTATTGATTAGTCTTTGAAACGTTTTGTTAAGAATTTGGATCAAGCAGGCGAAGGGGATACTTTTAATATTGAAAGTGAGCTTGGACATTGAATACAACAAAAGTTGAAATATTCAAGTTATATTGCTACTTTTTCTTCCTTCTAAAAAAAAAAAAAAAAACTAGATCCCTCTATAAGTAAAGCATAGAGGAGAGTCTCATTTCTGGTGTGGGATTTCTATTGAGACAGAGTTCCGGTTATTGCCGCCGAATTATTCACCAGCTCCGAAAAATCTTCCATTGAAAAAATGTTAATTTCTTACTTTTCAGATGAGGTAAAAAATGGCAAAAATCTCTTTTTTTTTGCGAAATTAAGTAAGGTCACAGTAGCTTAGAAATCTGGAAAGGTAATCCTTTTCACTTGTACTGTAATTTCATCTTCCTCGCCATTGCTTTTTCCAACAAAGGAATAAGTTAAATAGCGGTCAGTGGACCTTGACCTTACAATAGGAATTTTGTGATATTTGTGTTTAGACGCTTATTTTATTTGGCACAAGAACAAGAAAAAATGAACCTATTAGCATTTATTTAATGGGATAGTGTAACTTTGAATAGATTGTACTACTTGACGAGCGAACGATAAAACTTTCAGCGAAATGCGCAAGTTTAGGTAAACACGTAACTTAATTTTTACTGATGTGACGAAAAAAAAGACTCCAAATTCAGAACCCCCTTTTACTTGACTACTTCTTTTCTCCTTATGTTGACTCCCGCCAGTTTCTGCTTTGCGGATTTAAGGAGCACGCAATCTTTTGTTTATATTTTCCCTGTGGTTATCAACTGCTCCATCCCAGGAGATAATCCTAATTGCACCACTGGGGCCAAAAGCGGTGATTTTCGAAAATTTGGCAGTTTTGTTGGTTGACTGTTCTCACCTCTAAAGCTTGATCATGGAGAGATGGCGGGTGAACTGGTCGCGAAAACGGACCGCTTCATTTTGCAATATGTACCAATCGGCGAGAACGCAGAAGCAGTCAAGTCTCACGTTTTCGCAGATTCTATCTATTCAAAATAAAGTGGTCCTTTTCTGCTTCGAGTTTACGCGCCATCTCTCCATGGTCAAGCTTTACAAGTGCATGATTTTCTATAGTTTTCCTATCTATTTTATTGTTTATTGAAATAATACATTTCGTTCATTAAAATTGGAAATTAGTGTAAGCTTATGTAAGCGGTACGCAATTTCTAACTTTGCCATTCAGTTCTTTCTCGTTCCTTTCTGTTTTTCCCCTCCGCGGACAGAAAGAAGTTCCATAAGACAATAATTTGAAAGCAAATCATTTTGTTTTATTTGCAAGCATTTGAAATATTCGAAATCTCTGGCAGAAATGGAATTGGTCTTTATTTTATTTGGAACAGTTCATCAACCGTTGATGTTTCTTTTTTTTCCTGGAAGGATTTCTCCCCAGCTTCTCTGACAAGTTATACATTTGTCGAGGAATATTTCAACTTCACATTTGCAACAGTCTGATGAAGTCCTGCCAAGCACTCTGTCATGCTGGAACGCATTGTTTGGCATCGCACGTGCTCTACACGCCTGTGTCGCAATCCTTGTTTGTGCGCCTTTCGTCTCCTAACAAGAACTCTTTCTTATCCTTCGTTTCCTAAATTTAGTCCTTAAATCCCGATGTTCCCGCTTTAGCCGCTCGTTTCTAAATCCGGTTCATCTGGCTTGCCAAAGCGAGTATCTCTTTGTTGGTGGAACCGCAGTCTTCTTGTCGCGTTCTGCCATTGTAAGATGCGAAAATGCGTCTTTTGCAGGTATGTACGTTTTTCGTGTTTTCCCAAACCGAGTTATTTGTTTACCCAGCTTCTATTTCGGTTTATAAATAGCTTTATGAACTGGCATTGAACTTGTAATTTGCAAGTACACATGCCTGGTCATTCCAGCACACATTGGTGTCTACATTAGCGCACGTATGCTTAGCGTTTTTAAACCCAGTTAAATCTGATTTTGGAACTGTCCTACTGCTTTTAAGATTTGGAGGAAAAAATAATTGCAAGGGTGCTGCATAGCAAGCATAGTTGCAAAAGTTTTTGTCCATAATTTGCATTAATAAGGAGGTTTTTTTAACTTTGAAACCAGGGTTCAAAATAAACAGAGGTGTCCACTGAGAGGAGGTTATGGCGCAGACTGCGCCATTGAAATTTTTAGGGGTGGTGGTAGGGGGGGGGTTTCAGGGGTTGTTTTCTCTCTTGTTTTGGGGTTTTTTCGCTCTTGGACTCTTTGGTATTGGAGGGAGCATCGCTCTTAGGGGAGGGGCACCCCCAAAATAGGCATTCGTTAGTCGTGTTTTGTGACCGAAAATTTTCGTTTGACTTCCACGATTTGACATGCAGTCGTCTTTTGACTTTTTTAAAAGTTTGACGTCAAAAAAGACGATTTGACCATTATAATACCAATTATACTTTTCAGCTAGCTTTATATATTTTCAGAATGGATTTTATATTAAGGAGAGAACTTGGTTTAAGCTACTTGAATAATTTTAAGAAGCAGCGTGTTTCGGCAACAAAGCTCGTTGCCCATAATGTCGAACTTTTACATCCCAATTTAGAACACTGTTCGAAATACTTGTCTGAAATTTTTATTGCTGTTAAAAAGATCTAACCCAAGCCATTCTTCCAGGTACCACACAATGAATATTCAAATCTGATTTTTTGATGAACAAACACTTCTTTCTATAAGCGTTTAAACGTTTTTTTCCTTTTCTTTTTTTTTAACACTCTTTCTATAGTATAAAAAAAAAGACCCACCCTTAATGGGTCAGTTAGATGATTAAGATTGTGGGAACATCGAGTAATCAATTTTTAGATTAAGGTGTTCAATTACTTAAACCTGCAAACAACATCAAACGGACTTCACGGCTATCCCCGTCGGCTTTAAAACATTTATGTAAATAGCGGTGAAAGTTACAAGACCAGATTTTTTTTTTACCATCTGTGTGGTTTGAAGTTAGCTCAGCTGCTGGTTGATGAATTGCTTTTCTAATGACCTTTTGATTGTTCGCATGCTGTGTTTGAAATGGTAATGAATCGCCTCACCTGCGAAGCGTATATGGAAAGTGTATCTCTAGGCCACTTGATCTCACTCTATCTTATTTGAATTTTGATTACCAGAAACTGGATTTTTCCGATTTTTTATTCTTATGTTTCCATTTGTGGTAATGTTCTCAATTTCATGGAATGACGTATGAAATTGAGATTAATTTAACTTGTTTTAAAGAATTTTTTGACTGATTACCTTCCTTAATTCTGTTAATTTTACATTGATTGCTAGGGTTTCTAAAATCACAATTTCATTTTGTTTCGTGTTATCCAGTGTCAAGTTCCTACTGTTTTAAAATGTTCTCTGTCTGTCTACTTTCATACCCTAAGTCGCGCTCATACAAAGGAGGTTACAAAAGAGTTTGCCTAAATTTCAGGAAGTAACATTTTTATGGGATTAAATGAGAGAAACAGCATTTGTAAAGACTTGTGACCAAAATCGCCTCAGAAAATACTTTCTAGGTTCTCAAGTACTATTTGGATAGGATCAGTATTTGAAGCAATTATTACAGATGTAGTAAATATCACCAAACGAACTTTCTATCAGCAAAAGGGCAGAGAGGATGTCTTTAATTTAAGCGAAACCAAAGGAAGATTTTGCTATGCATCTTATGCGGTAAATAAATACTTGTTTCCCAAGGACGGATCCAGAAATTTTTCAAAGAGGGGACGACTTTTTTTTTTTACTTTACCTCTAACGACGTATCTGATTTACACCTGTTGAAGGGGGCACATCATTTTTATTTAAAACAACTAACATGAGAAATTTAGGCAAGGATGTCCTACCTATTTATTTCCTTCCCGTTGATAGAGGTATTCTAAAATTGCGTTTTAGAATTTCAATTTCGTAATATTTCCGGAAGAATGTTTCGAAACCCGTTCCCTTTAACATCATCGCAACTCGTCTAAAATCGCGCTTTTTGGAACTTCAGTTTCCAAAAATTATCGGAGAAAAGTCACCGAACCCATTCCTTCCGTAAACACTAACCCAGATGTCTACAATTGCGTCTTAAGGATCTGAATTTTGAAAAATGTCTATATGAAGGCTTCCAAACTCCTTTTCCTATCATCAAAGATCGTCTTATAATGCCTTTTTCAAACTTCAATTCCAAAAGTTTCCGAGAGGGAGATTCGAACCAGATTCTTTGTCTTAACGTCAGATTCAAGGTGGCCTACGCTTTTGTTTAGGAAATGGCCGGGGCAGAGTCCCTCAAGGGAGGACCGATCGCCCCCATCGCTCCTCCCCTGTATCCGCGCCAATTGTAAAAAAAAAAAAAAAAAAACATCCCAAGGGTAAGATTATGTTCAAGAAGATTTGTTTTTGATTTTGAAATTCAAATGCCACCTATTGATCTCATCGGGACCGTGTACATGAAGATAGTTTTAGAGATTAAACCCAGCCTTGGGGGAAAAAAATAATAAACCAATTGAAGAAAATGCATATTTGACTTAAATTAACTTTAATGTGACATTTTGTGTGCAGCGCCTTTTTTTTTTTTCACTTTCTCTCAGAAGTTTTTCTGCAATTTACGACGGTTTACATTGTAATAAGATTATGATGAATTTGGTTATGTTGCGACTATGAAGATGGCGTTAATGAAGGTAGCGTTTGGTAATGTAATTTGAATCTGCAACAGGCTCTTTCTTGTTTGGTTTATTAAGCATTATTTTAGAATGTAAAACTTGAAATAAATGCTACATTATAAAAGAATTTTCGACAATTTTTAATACTTATTGCAATGAAACAAACAAGGTTTTTCATAGAAGCAAACAAGATTTAATTAAAAAGAAATTGTAAAGTGAAGGAATATTGCGGTCACTTGCGCAGCCAGAGTATGTGTGTGTGTGTGGGGGGGGGGGCATGAACTGGGATCGGCAGTTTGACATAAAACTAAAGTTTGTGAGGAATTAGCCACTGGAGATTTAGTGAAGAGATTATGTTAAAAAAAAAAAAAAAAAGGAACACACGCAGCAAATTCGTTTATTTTACCATTTTAAGTACTTAATTTTGAAATTAATCACGAACTGCCTTTTTCTGCTGCGAGTTTCTCTATAAAAATGAACTCTTTTCAGAAAAAGTTTCGATTTTTTTTCTTTTGGTGTTTTTAATCGGAGAAATTTCGAATTGCTATTTTGACGAGGCTGGTAGTTTAAATGAAAAAAAAAAAAAAAACAATACTTGTTGTTAAATTCTTAGACGCGTATATCGAATAAGATTACAACGGTAAGAGTGATGAACATGTCATATTTTGTCAGAAATAAATATTCTCAAGGCATTAAATAAACATTTTATGACAGCAAGCAGAAAAAGAATAAAATGTTTTATTTATTTTTATCCAAAACCGAAATTAATAATAAAGACTAAAGAATTTTGTTTTCTCAGCTGTATCTAAAACAATGGTGTGCATGGTAAGGAAAGCAAATTCTCATTCTTCCTTTGATCTAAACTTTTCATTATTCATAACTCTCTCCTTATTCTTCAACATGGCTCTTTAAATCTTGCTGATTTAAGTGAAATATTCTTGAGCAAAATTATTTTCCCTTTTGTTAACATAAACTCTAGCAATTAGTCAATTTGAGTCATTTAGTGCTTCTTCATTGAAGGAGTAGCTTGATTTTTATCGATTTTTAAGCTCTAAAGAGAATTTTTTACTAAATTAAATATTTTAAAGCTGTGGTGCTTAACCTACAGCTCGTGTGCCACACATGTTGTCTGCGAAGCTAACCGGTGTGGCCCGTTGTTTTGTTCAATGGTACAAATCGAAAAACACGATTAATCATAGTAATTCGCATTTGAGGCCAGATATTCAGAAACTGGTTTGTGGAGAGCAGATGCAATTAATAAATAAGTATCAAGTAATGACAAAAACAATTTTTGGCTTTGTAATTTTCTCTCCTTTTCCATGTTTTCTGGCAACATTTTAAACAGTTTGAAGTTTTATATGTGCTCTGGGCCGCGAGAATCGTTTTGATATGAGGTGCTGCCCTTGGGTAAAGGAAAGGTTGAGCACCACCGTTTAAAACCATTAAAAAAAAAGAAAAGCCTAATCCCAATAAATGCATTGAAATTAATAGCTGCGCATTTTTCCAAAAAAACAACCGAAACTAATTTGAGACATTGACATTGAATAGGATAGAATTATTTGGCCAAAATAATTTGATTTTTGTCGCTAATTAATATTAAGACGATAATCTCACCAATTAATTTAATGATGTTTAGAAGTTATGTGCTTTCCATTTTCAAAATAAAAGATTACTTTACATAAAACTGTTCTGGTAAAAATTATGCACTACTTCCAAAAATTATTTTCGATTCTCCTGAATTTTTTTTTTTTTTTGGACTTAGACCCTTTTCAATGTCAGTACCTAAACAAAAAAATAATTTTTTAAACGTAGTATGTTTAATGAAAAAACTTTAAAATGTCTTTGACCGAAATGTTCCCACTCTGTTGAATTTGAATAAAATGTATTTTTCTTGCACTTGAACAATGAATATGTTAAATTTTATACATTTGGACTTAAATAAGTTCATTTCGTGCGCTTGTTGTCACGTTGCCTTTTAGGTACATTCAAAAAAATTGCTCCATCTGTTATATTATTCATGGCGTAGGTGTGCACTTAATTCTCTTTTACTACCCTTTTCCCTCTCTTCGCGAATGATTTCGTTGCTTTCTGTCCGCTGTTTGCCGTGTCAAGTATACTTGGATTCCAATTTATTCTAAATTCGAAATGAGGAAACGCCGTTTTCGTTTCCTTTCCGATCAATTGAAGTTTATTTTAGGCCCCTATTTTCATCCCCCCTCCCCTATCGACCACTTCAACATCTTTTGGCGTTCTGCAATCTACGATACCTCCTCCAAATAAGTAATCCATTAATATTTTCCCCGTTAAATAAAGATCGGCTGAATTGCTTTAATACTCTACGATTAAAGGGGTGGTTGTATGGAAGGCTGCGGCAAAGATAGCATCTGTTCGGACAGTAGTTCGGCGATTTCAATATTTTGAACGCTTATAACTTTCAATGGAAGTTTCATCCAGTTCCAAGTTAAAAGTAACGAAATTGTTAAAAGATTGTAAGAAAATGAAATTGGTTTTGAAAATCAAGTGTTCTTGTAAGCACCCATCTTTTATTCATAAAAAAAAAAAAAACGATATCAATTTTAAAATAAGTTTTATATTAATTATTCTTCTGGCTCCTGCTAGCAATAATTGGTGTATTTGTATAAGTAATAAAATATTTAAACTTTTTAACTATTAATTGATATTGTAATTGATTGGAAAGAATTTTACAGTTGAAATAACTCCCACCAATGACCAATCATTTAAAAATGAAGCAAAAATTATCTAATTTATAATAAAAAGAAATAACAAATCGTTTTCTAACACCATTAATTTTAGGAGGAAAAAAAAAGTGCGCTGCGAATCAGTTAAACGATTCAACACGTGGATTAATAATGCATGTTATACTCTTTTAGAAAACTTTTTTTTGTACTGTCATCTAGATGACAGTAATATCTGTATTGTCATTAGTAACGAAAAGTAGTATCAGTAAGGAGTGAAGTTTTTCTATAAATGCAATGCGAAAGTTGATTTTTTGCGTATAATAGTAATTTGGTCAGCCTTTTTTTTTAATTAAGGAAAAAAAAAGACGGAAAAGACAGAAAAAACCTTCATAAAATACTTAATTTTCAGTATTTTTGAGCTATTCCAAAAAATTAACTCCCGAGTCGCACATAATTCGGTGTGGAATTCTGTCCTCTGTTGAAATTTTGCATTGATTTTTGTGAATAAACATTAAAAAATAAAAATAAATTAAAATGCGTTTTGGCGTTAAAGCAAAATAACTACTTTTACCCAAACCTGTGCAATTTTTTTATGCTACACATGTTTTAAAATTAAAAAAAAAAAAAAAAATCCGTGTATTTATCCGGAATAAGGGGGCGATGTAATACAAAGTATTTTACACTGACAAAAATGTAGTCTGAGATAAGCGCGCAACGCTCGTAGAATTCAAATTTAGTAATAAGTTTTGCTCAACTTTTAGTAAACAGTACAACGCTGTTTTTTTTTGGGGGGGGGGGGGAAATGACTGCACTTCACAACAATTGTAGTTAAAAATATAATCCTGCCCAATATCAATAATATTGAATTATATAATTTGATTCATCCATCAATGATCGTTATGTAATTTGCCGCCAAACATTCAGCTGAAAAACTTCTACAAAAAACGGTCCGTATTACTGGAAAGGAATCAAATTTGCGGCTTGTCAGGTAAATCCTGTAAATGTAACTTTTTGACAATAGTTGTCGCATTGCAGTGTAAACCTGTTCAGGTCGCCAGTCGGCCATTTAAGATTTCCGATCATTACGTTTTCACTGAGTTTTTATGTTGAATCTCAGACCTTCTGATGTCTTTTCGCGGAAGTAAATGAAATCGAATGACATCAAGGATACTAAATTAAAAACGTGGATGCATTTTAAATACGTTATAGCTGCGTTGAGATTAAAAACATTGCAATTTCTTTTATCGGTTGCTTATTTTTTCATTTTATTTTACTGCATTTTACTTTTTTATTTTTTCAGATCTTGTTGAATTCCTTGTTAGTACATAATTCACCCATTTTTGTCTCTATTTGTTTAAAACTATTTATTTCACCCCGTTTCAGGTTTTGTTTTGCAGTTTGTTTTTGAGGCTGCGTCAATAAATTTCTGGGTTTGTTTTCCTGTTTGAAACTTGGCTACGAATGGTGCTTAGTGTGACCTACATGAAGTTTTACTGACTGCCTCAAAGAGTAATATGGATGTCTTCCAAATGTTTTTTAGAACTGATTGGTTGCTAATTTTGTTCCAAGCCGCACTTTCCTTATCTATCTATCAAAGCGAAGGATGTGAGCTTAACTTGTCACACTGTTTTCAAGAGACATCAGCCGCGTATATATTTTTTAAAACTGGATTTTCATTATTATTATTTTTTAAGCATAAAGTATCGGTTGCGCGTTTCATATTAGTCTAGCTTTAGAAATAATTATGTTAAATTAAATAACTAGCTACAGTGCCGGACCTACGATTTTTCCGAGCCGAAGCAAAAGTTTGAAACTACTGCCTTTACCTGGCAGCCCATTTTGGCTGCCATTCAAAAGTTGCCGCTCGAAGCAAGGGAAGCCTGCTTCCCTCTAGATCCGGCACTGACTATGTATTGAATATTCTGCTATTGAACTAATTATTCTTTTGAATCGAGTGATTGGTGGGGTTTAAATAAATAAATTAATTCAATAGTAATGTTTATAACAATAACAAACCAGGAAAATGTATTGTTTTCAAGGACTACTGAAGGGGGGGGACCCTTTTCTGGATCCCATAGCGGATCCATTACGAAATTAAAACTCCGAAACTGGATTTTTTGCAAAAAATTTAAGGCGCGTAAGTCCAATTCCACGGAATAACACACTATAGAGTATATAACTCTATAATGGTTGATTTACAGGTTTATGGCGAAATGAATTTTCGGGGTTATTTGTGTCTATCATAGTATGTAAATAATTTATCATGTGCATTATGAATCTCCTTTGAGGCCCCTCATAATTATGACATGGTAAATTTGCTCCTGGCAAAATGAAAAAAAAAAGTCTTTTAAGGAAGTTTATTTCCAATTGTCAAGTCATCATTTTATTATTACTTTAAAGATACACGTATTTTTCGTATAGTTGAAATACTATGCATAATTCAAGTAATTTGGGGCCCCTTAGGCAGATGGGAACCCAGGCCTAGTCGGCCTGTGCGATAATCAGGCCTAGATTATATCAAAAAGAGGTAAACGTTGTCAAGGCAAGGTCAATTTATCAGAGCCACACTATACTACGTCTTTTGACTTAAATTGCACGAATGCGAGTATGCATGAATGTATCATTGCATGAAATGTAGTTCTAGAAGCATATGCAGAACAGTTTATTCTGTGTTAAACAGTGGCATCAGTACGGGTGGGGGTAGGGGGCGGTCCGCCCCGGGTGTCACTCGCCTGAGGGGTGACACCCAAAGTGGAATTGTAAGTTTCTGAAAAATATGAAGCTAAAATACATTTTTAAGACTACAAATTTGAAAATTTTTCGGGGAAGGGAGGAATGCCCTGGAACATCATGGGGTGAAAACTTGACTCAAGATTAGGTTCATATTGTAAGAACTTAGACTGAAAATTTTATAAATTTCATGCTTACATAGATTTTTTTTAACTTTCTTTTTTTTTTTTTTGCTTTTTTTTTGGGGGGGGGGAGGAGGCTTGACACCATGAATTGCCCCCCCCCCGGGTGTCCCCCATGCTAGGCACACCACTGGTGTTAAATGCTTTCCTGTTTGGATCCCGTTTTTGTTGACTTATTACGAGTAAAGAAAGATCCAGAAGACAGGAGATGCTGGGACCAAGACCATTGTGTTTCTTATCTGATGAATGATTGGGTTGCTGATGAAGGGAAAACAGGTGTCTTGACAAAGAACTTGATCCGTTTCCAATGCTAAAAGGTTGTCGAAGCAACTAACGAGGAAAAAAGTTTGCCTGCATCAGGCCAGCATTTCATAACTGCATTTGAGTTCCAGTGCTGTGGCAAGAGCTTGTAATATGATGTTACACACGTTTATAACTACGTGGTCGATTGCAAGCGAAAATTTCGAGTAGTTATACCGCAAATGCTTTGGACTAAAGCCAACGTCGTGCCTTGTTCTCTAAGAAAATTTCAGATGGTTTCTATCGACTGTGTTTTCTGCTTATTTTGATGAAAATTTCCTGTGCTCATACGAATTTTATCATTTTCGAGCAGTTTTTCAATGCGTGTGCTGTTTACGGTACTCTTCGGTTGCCGAAGATCAAGATCGGTTATTATTTACGAGGCGTCAAAAATTTAAAGGCAAGCATTTTGTATATTAAAAGAAAAGTTATGTTTAAAAAACTCATTTAATTATGATTTGATTAGAATTTTTTTCCCCGCAACAACGATATCTGTTATCGATTACAGTGTACTAGGTAATGTTACACATTTCATTTCTAAATGCTTCGGTGTTTCTTTTGTATATTGGTTTTCAAGAATTTCCTCACTTGTACATCTTTTAAATGTGCTTGTGCAAGTATCATCCCGTTTGCTTACCGTATTCTTTGCATTCAAAAAATTAAATAAATAAAATAAAGAAATTAAAAAATAAATAAATGAATAAAAATAATTTAAAAAAAACCATATAAAAAATAAATTTAAAAATGGTATAGTTCTATCGTTGTTCACTAAGTGGAGAGGCTTTGGTAATTTTTGAATATTAATTTAAATTTAAAGCATCTTCAAAAGTGATTAAAGTGAAAAACCAACGTAAATAAAGCACAAATATTGAAGAAAATACAGCATATAGCGATTTCAAGGCTACAATGGAGCCTCTTCATCAGTGCAAAAAGCTCACCAACACAACCGAAAGTCGCGAGAGAACTGACAACAACCAGGTGGACACCAGTATTTATACCGGTGTCCACCATTATTATTTATGGTATAAATACCGGTGTCCGCCTGGTTGTTGTCAGTTCTCTAGCGACTTTCGGTTGTGTTGGCGAGCTTTTTGCACTGATGAAAAAGGCTCCATTGTAGCCTTGAAATAGCTATATGCTGTATTTTCTTCAATATTTGTGCTTTATTTACGTTGGTTTTTTCACTTTAATCATATTGTAGCACAAAGCTTATATGATAATTTTTTCATTCATCTTCAAAAGTATTAACAACTTCGCTACTTGTTATTTCTCGCTGTGTTGCTTTTCGTACTTGTTACAAACTAATTTTCATTTTGCTTACGAAGAACTATTGAGTGGATTGTACTTATAAGCTTTTTTTTTTCGGTACTTTTTATGAAATTAATGCTTTTTATGGACTTATTTATGTAATACCGCTAAAAAGGTTAATCCACTTACTTAACTTTTTTACCAATGGACCTCTGTAATCCGTTCGTCATATGCTCAGAGTAACAACTCCAAGAAAACTTCGCTTTCATCTTTGATTCCAATGTGTTATCTTTTACTTTCATTTTGAGTTTCTTACTTTACTGCATTTTCAAAAATTGAAACATCGTTGCTTGGTGGGGGGAGATTTCTATATAAAGTTAGTGTCAATTTTATTTACAGTTCAAATAGTAATTTTAAAACGAGTGCTACAAAACTGACTATCCTTGATAAAATAAGTATTCTTCGGTTGTAATTTAAACGCGACAGATCAGCTTGTGAATTTATGTTTTCATTAAAATTGCTTTTGAGAAACTGTAGCAGTATGTTATACATTCACTAGACAACCGTATTTTTTCTCTCGAAATGAATTACACTTACGGCCTGTCGAAACAACGTGCCTGTAAATGAAGCTTTTTGACAACAGCTGTCGTGTTGCAGTGTAAACAAGCATTGATCTGTGTGTAGGTCATTTTAGATTTTCGACCCAGCGGTTTTGAGCAACCAAATGCAGATCACGCTTTTGCTATAATTGGTTTCAATAAAAACATAACTTCTTCGTTGTTTGCGTACTCAAATGGGGACATTACGGCAGAGTCACCCCAGTTAGTATTTTTATGCAATCGTCTAGTTGTACCATTTCTGGGAGAACCGCACAAAACTTTTTTTTTTAAAAACCAGTTTGATTATTGTCAATTTTCTACAGTTTTTGAAGAAACTCGGTTGTTAAATGCATTTTAATGTATCGAATCGGCCTATCACCCCCCCCCCCCCATCATTATCGATGCGAAACGACTTTTTAAAGAATTATATCTATGTTTTTTTTAAAAATAATTTCGGCGTTTTGTTTTCTTAGAGAAATGTGATAGCTTACTTCACGGGAGTTGCCTCTTAATATCTTTGACCCCAAGCCCACCAGTGTACTGTTGCTGAACAACAGCCACCTTGACCATCAAGTTCAATAGCTTGACAACTATCCTTGTTAGGCTTTCAAAGAGGGATTTTTTTTTATGTGCATCACAATTAGAAGAACGTCTTCCTTTTATGAGGGTCCTTTTCATCACTCTCCCCTTCCTTAACCCCGTCAGCTGATTATGATCGAGCGAGCGCTCCCCCCCCCCACTCCAATGACCGTTATTGAATGTGTCCTCACCCCACTGCAGTGCTTTCAAGCAGTGCGCAAGCGCGCTCAGCCCAATCAATATAGAAAACTTGGCAAGCTTCTCTGCGGATGGTGGAAATGAATCTTGTGCTATTCCTTTGGCCTGTGTTTTTAATTATTCCATTCACCATGTGACCCCGGCTTTTTTTTGGCTTGACATCTAGGCACCTTGTTTAAGTTCCCTTTTCATCAACATACCTGGGATAAACTTCCACGCACCCTTTTATTTACGGAAGTCTTTATTCCCAAGGAACAAGGTTCGCCATTTTTGGATCTCCATTAAGCTTAACATAACATGAAGTAAATGTCAACGGGCTTGTAAATTTCTTGAGCTACCATGGTCACTGAAGGAGAACCACCACATCAGGTGAGCTGAAAAACGTATTTTTCAATCGCTCAAGTTGTCTTTCTTCAATTACTTACGCGACAAGGATGATTCGAGTTGAGATTCTTAGTTATGTTTTCTCACGTTTTTAAAGATGGTTCTGTTATTATTTTCCCTGGTTATTGTTTTTTTTTTTTTTTAAATTGATTGTTGAATCTAAAAGAGCAAAGTGTTTTTTTTAAGTGTGTCTTTTTTCCTAAAATTGTTTTTATACTTTGTTTTTCTATACTAATATGTAAAGAGAGAGAGAGGGAGCAGATTTTGTATGTGTTTATTTTCCTGTTAATGTCTGGAACTACTGCACCTATTTGAGAAATTCCTACACTATTTGAAAGCCTAATAATTACGGAGTGATGTAGGCTACATATTATGTATATAAATTAAGCGATTATGATTTCCAATGAAAATTACTTTTGCCATCACCATCAACAAATCCGAAGATCAAACTTACAACTTCAAGCAATATAACGTTGCATACGGGAATATTGCCTTACTTGTGGGCAATAACGCGTTGATCTCTTTTGATCAGGAAATGAGGTGAATATTTTTTTTTAAATTTTTTTAATCTCATTAAAACGAAACAAATTTTGTGTACCGTGACGTTTTGAAATGAACAGTACCTGTATCGTATTTATTTAAGATAGATAATTTTTCAATCTGAACAAGGCCGGGGCGGGCTGCTAATTGTTTCTGCTGGGAGTTACTAACCTATTAGCGATGATAAGCTGATAGCGATGATAAGCATCTTAATATATATGTTTAATGGGTATGACTATTCTATAAAGAAGTATTTTACTTCGTATTCCTATCATCGAATAAAGCTAGTTCATCAATCCTTTAAATTTTTACGACAAATTACACTTTAAATTTTGAGCAACCCGTTGCTCAAGTTAAGCACTGATAAATCACAAATACAACAGGTGCTGAAATTAGAGTCCCTATATAGAAGCTACGCTTTCTGTATAGGGACGCTAGAAGAAATAATATTTAAGCAGCATTGCAATAGTTTAACTATTGCCCATGCCTGTGCAATAAGCTAACAAACAATAAACAAATAAACTGGTAGTCCTGATTTTTCACTGTTGAATTAGGCAAGATTTATGTATTGTTCTTGTTGTCGCCGTTCTAGATTTTATTGCACACAGGCGCAGTTGACCTCGGTTGTAACGATCGACTAGGGGCGGTTTACGATATGTCATTAAAAGCGAAGAAATATTTGAAAATGGGTATGATTTTAAAGATTGCTAATCAGATTTAATCCTGTAATGCTATGAATAACGTTAAAACTTTTTAACAACTGCATAACATATAAGAAACATTTTTAATGATAGTTTTGAGAATGTTTTTCACATAATTATTTCATTTGTTTGTTTTTTATTAATTCTTTTTTCGCATGACTCTGATAAGTTGACGCATAACCTTGACCAGGGGTGTCCACCTCCCTTAGGCGCAACCCCCCTCAATATCGCGGAGAGACCCCCCTCCCCCTAGGTTGGTACTCCTGAACTTGACAATATTTACGTCTTCTCCCAGAATAGCGAAGGGTGGTCGATGCTGAGTTAAGTTAGGAAGTTAAGTTACTTTCATAGCCGTTTTACGAAAGTATTAATTACAAGTGAAATCCGCACCAATAACGCTTTTCATTTTCATTGAACGTCACAAAAAGATGTACATTGCGGCTGTTAGTGGTTGAGCCATGACCTTGACAATGTTCTCCTCTTTTTCCGGTAAAAGGGAAAGGTGATTAGTGCTGAAATGACTTGGACTACTTTCGTAGTAGTTTCGATAAAGTATTCCTATCCTAATTCTTTCCAAAAACGATTTTTTTTAAAACTAAACTCCCCCCGAAAGAGGTAAACACTGTGAAGGCTATAGCTCAAGTAATACAACCAGAGACGCACGACATACATTGTCAAAATCATGCCTCAACTCTTAACACAGGTACGCTATAGTTTTATTTCTTCAAATCATTTTCATCATCAAGCTTTTTTTGCAAGTTGTGTATCATATTTTCTGTTTTTTTTTTTTATTTTTAAATTTTTAAATTGCAGTACTGTTTTCAAAAAAACCTTCAACACTTTTACAGCGGTACTCTACCAGTCCCCATTTATTTGTTTTCATTACAATGTTGTGTTTGTGTTCACAGTTTGTTATTTATTCTGTTTGCCAAGTGTCGTCCACGGTTACTGTTAACCCGTATCTTGCTGAACCATTCATTTCCTGGTTTAAAATTGTTGAGATAAGGGAACCAGACTACACAGATTGAAGTCAAGTCATTCTATAGTTGGGGCAAACCTAACTTGGCAGCAATTAGGATCTGCGTAGCTTTCACAATGCTGCCTAGTTGGGTTTGTCCTAACTATAGTTACGACTATTGGTGGTGAGATAACTAGTAGAACACTTATGATCTCCATTCTACATACGAGTTTTCCTTAGAAACTGATAAAATCAGACATAAAATCGCGAAAAAAAAAAGATGTTAAAAGTCTTCATTTAAATAATGGCTATGACCGCTGAAATTACATTACGCTTTACTTAAGGAACACTGCAATATCTAGAATGACCCGCATACTTCCTGATTTTTTACGTAATTTTTATTTTTTAGCGAAAGCTACGGATTTGACATATTTATATATTTGTTTTTGCGTTCTTTTGCGTGCAACTTCAGCTTTTAATTCTAAGAATCTTTTATATTTTTGTGATCCAGGCAAATCCCTTTGTGTTAGATAACGCTTAATCAGCTCGATTCTCGAACTTTGTACCGTTGTCGACTCAGCCACGTGACGAATCTTATTGGTGAATCTAATGCGGTTTCATCCACGTGACTGGTCGAAAACAATATTCGAAATAAGTTTAACGGTACGGAGAATCGTTTTGGATTTCGACCTGCCTTTTCTTTGATGCTTTCTCTCAAAGAAAGTAAAGACATTTTTAATTAACTGTCGAACATACTGATATTCTTGCGCCCATATAGGGAGGGGGGGGGGGACAAATGGGAGCTCAAGCCCCCCTTTGAAATTATAACTTTCTTGCTTTTAGTACTGTTTTCTTTGAAAAAATGTAAAAACATTGCTCCTCCAACAATTCATGAATAAGTCATTAAAAATGTCAAATTTTAATAACTTATGTGTACTGAAATTGGTTTCCATGGGGAAAATTTCCTGCTAAACCATGAGGAAAATATCTGAGCCCCTCTGTAAAATATAGGCGGCCATGTATCTGACGGAAACACTGCCCCCCCCCCCCCCTTTTTAAGCATGTGGTGTGTCTCTTCAGGTGGCATAAGGTATTTTGTCTGTAGGTTAAATTACAGTTCAAATATGAGGTATCGTATTCTCGAAAAGCTGCCTTGATTTGTATTTTCCAGAAATGTTTCTCAAAATGGAAGCAATATTGAATACATATTCGATACATATGTCATGCAAATTTTGGCGTCCCCGAAGACGAGACCCAAATTTTGTCTATCTGGAACTTGTTCATTGTTTCTTGTTTGCAAAAGGGTGCTAAGAATTTCCGGAAGTGTAATCGGGATGTTTTTTTCTGTTGCAGAGCGACAGTAATGCGAGTTTTCTGAGAGCCGCTCGAGCCGGAAACCTTGAAAAGGTTCGAGAGTATTTGAAAGGGAGCATCGACATCAACACCAGCAACGCTGTAAGTAATAAATTTATTTCACTTCTTTTTAATTTTAATAATTACCCCCATTTACGGATTTCAGAATTATCGTAAGAAAATCGGAAAGGATTATTTTGGTAAGGAAAAATAAGTGACTGCTTAGTAACTTGTTGTTAATTGTTACATTGTTTCTAAGTTTAATTCTTTTAACCTGTTTCAACTTTAAACTGGCTGTAGATACTCTGTTTTAAGTGACTATGCATATAATTGAGCTATCGGGAAATTTGGGGTGACGACTGGGCGGTCGAACCGCATCACTTCCTTTTAAGCCATCAAGACAAGAACTCGAACTTTCAGTGGTGTGTAATGGGGAAAAGATGAAGTTTAAAATGCTTTTAAGCTTTTAATACTTTATCAAAACATTTACGGATATTCTTTTTGCAACTAAATTGTTAAGACTAGATTGTACGGTTCGGAGTGTCAGCGATGTTTTGCTTGATGGCTCGAGACATCAAGGCAAATGTATTCATACGCATCGGCTTAGGAGCTTTATTGATAAAGCATGGCCACTCTTTGTTCCAGATTTCCCTTAACTCTGTGGTACACTCTCAAGCATGATGACGAATTTTCTTTAAAAGAGGGTCAGAATGAAATTGATCTAAATAATTGACATGCTTTTTAGGCAATTTGTTGAACAAGAGTATGCTTTTTCATTTCTCCCCAACAGCAAAATTTTAGCCAGTAAACGTCTGGTATTCAACAGCTTGAGTTCCCCTGTTTCTGCAAACAATGTTTCATTTTGTCATTAAAAATGATCCTGCCCGAACATAAAAACAACGAATCTCACTTATAAACCCCTTACGTCTCGGAGGAAAATTGGGAAAACATCGGGAACCCGCGTATAAGTCGAACTTCTACTTTTCGAAATAATCGGGAACGTTTTGCAGTGAATTCTGAATAAAAACGTTATAAAAAATAAATAAATAAATAAATAAACGGAATGAATATTTTTATGTTAAAAAAATCTGATTTTTATTCTTTTGGACAAAACTTATTTATTAGAGGATTAAAAATACATTTGCTCTCTCCTCGAAAGGGTTTGAAAAAAAAAAAAGGTATAATAGAACCCCAACTATCCGAATCAGTCGGGACCAGACCTTATTCGGATATTAGGAGTTTTTCCAAAAAAGCTGTTTTTTTTAAAAAAATTAATTACTGTATGTATGCTAAAAATTGGAGAAAAAATAATTTTTAAAGAAAAAGAGCTTTTATATATAAATAGAAGTTACCAAATGAAAAGGCAGCACTTTTACATGGAAGTTTACTTACAAGGGCTGCACGTTAGTACAGTATGTACGTACGGCGTAGGAGGAGGGGGGCCTTGGGGGGTTTTTCGTTCTAATGTGAACTCATAAAAGGGCCGCCACTCAGACTCAGCAGTAGTAATAAATTTCCAGTGTTACAATCAGGGTGGCGTTGGAGTTCTTAAAACAGGGAACGCTGAGACATGATGCAAGTAAAAAAGTATTTATGCTAAGGCTTTCACGGCCGGCGTCAATATGAAGAGAGGACATTTCCGGGCGTATTGGCTGTGGTCTAAATGAAAACTAAGAAAAACGTCGAAATGAAAACGATTCTTCGTTTTCATTTAGACCGCGGCCAATAAGCCCGGAAATGTCATCTCTTTATAAAAAAGTATTTCAATAAACATAGTCAGTCATGCATCGACAAATTTCGGCACATTATTTTAAACACTAAAAATTACGCACAACACGAAAGCATCCCATGTATTTTTAGGTTTTTTTTTTGTGTGTTTATTTGAGTTTTGAATAAAATTACTTAAATCTGCTATTCTAGATGTACATCTTGTCACATTGTCTTTTTCCCTTTGTAGCAAGCGCCCCCTCCCCCAGCGACGGTTCTTAGCCCACTCATTTTATTTAGTTGTAATGTCTTTTCAAAAAAATTCAATACAAGTTTAATTTTCTTGCTGTTTTTTCCTGCATGCATTGAAAGACATATCCGCATTCAATTAAGCTCATGAACAAAATGGCTAAACTGTTATGTCCAGTTCATTTTGCCGGGGGGGGGGGAGTGCACATTGGCGGCACATTGAAATCTTCGTGGAGTGAGGGGTTTAGTTTTAGAGTTTTATCTTTCTTAGGGGGCTTCGTTCTTTGACGAGGGGGGGGGGGGGATTACGTAACTTTTTAGAAGGATGCGCCATATCGCTCGGGAGCGATAGACACACCTGGTTTAGCAGTTTTAGTTGGTAAACAAACAGAACGGCGTAATCCGCGGAAAAACTTCCTCTGCCAGGAAGTTTTCGGATTTATTTTCCTGCCGGCCTGTCATTTCGAAGTTTCCTGGGGGAGGGGGGATTTTGCTAATACAACATGTATTAAAAATCAACAAAAACAACGCCCATTGATTTTAAGTAACAAAGTTTTCACCGGGGGGGGGGGGGGAGCGCCAGTTACGAACCTGGTTTTATGTAAATTGGTATTTTTTCATCTATGTTTCATAATTGCCAAATAAAATATGAAGACATATCGTTGCCATTAATTGGAGAAGAAGGGGGGGGGGGGAATCTGCCGCGGGGTTAAAACGGTTTTAAAACTAGATTTTTCTATTTTCAAACTGAATAATTATATGAACGAATAAATCTAGTTGCAATATTTTTATTCGCAACTCCAATAAACTATAGGGGGCGCTGCAGCCACTATCTAATGGTGGATGAAAAAGGTAAAACAAACACACGCCGTAACTTATAACTTGCTTTGACGCTTAGTGAATGACAGTAATTTTTCATCGTGTTTGTGGGAAACTTTCTTTTCTATTCTTCTGAAATTACAATACATCATAAACTGTCTGAAGCCTGTAATTTACCCCATAGAAAACACGTGGAATGGAATGTTTTACCTTTTTCTTTAGTAATGTTAACCACCGAAAGGTAGCGTATTCGAGCTCTGGAGTTGCGAATAGACACAGTGTGTTTTCGAAAACCAATATAAATATTTACGGTTTAAAGCGTCGCCGTATCGTTTTCAACGTTTTCCAATTGGAGGAGGATGGGCGATCCCCCCTCCCCCTGCTCCCATTTCTAAATGAGTCAGATTGATTTCAATAGTGAAAAACAGTTTGGTAAATGAGAATGGATGTTTGTCACATGGATGTTTTGTACTGGATAATTCAATACTTTATTTCGTTAGCGATGTTCTCCTTATTTTCATGTTTTATTTTTAATAAAGAATTAAAAAAAAAAAAAAAAGATTATTAGAGCTCAAAATAATTATTTCTCCCAACAATTACTTTGCTGAATTTCTTAGTATCCAGTCTACATTATAAGTTCGCCAGCTGGTGACATACAATTTTTCTATGGCGAATCAAACTTGGAAATGAACATAGTACGCTTCTTTACAGATTTCCTTAAAATCGGTTGCGGTTACATGATCGGACGGTTTATCAATCAGATATGTGGTTTGACAATTTGATGCAGGGGGGAAAAAAAAGTAAATCAAAAATAAAATAAATAAATGAATGAAATGAAATAAAATTTTCTCTTTAAAAAAAGAACTCGTTTGGAACACTCATAACAATTATTAACCCATTCATTATTAATTTACTGCTTTTGATCAATTTTATTGTTTTTCAAATTTAAATGTGCCATCCATCCATGACAATGATTCTAGCTGCACTTCTTTTTCCACTGAATGCGGAAAGTAAAATTTTGGGGTGCTGAATTTTGAGCATAAATCTTTTTCATGTATCAAAATCATGAAATGTAAACTATTTCAAACCTTCAAATATGAGATTCAATGCTTAGGAAAATTAACCAAACAAAGTTCAATACAACCTGCAAACTTTACAAAATGACAATGGTTTCATAAATTTCCTGTCAAAAAAAAAAAAAAAAAGTTTGGTACTAGCGGGGGGTGGGGGTGGACCTTTATTTATGTTTTTTGTCCTCCTCCCCCTTGCCAATCGTGACTTATATATTTTTGACAAATCTAGAAGAAATGGTTCAAAGATTTTTTTTTTAAACAAAGATTATCTCTGCTCTATACTAAGATATTAAATGTTCTGTTTTGCAGCATTTTTCTATTTTGACTAAAATGTCAAAATTAATTATCTAATTTTTTCTTTGGTTTGATACTAGATCCTAATAAGATCTTTAATCTATTCCATTTCTTGCCCATAAAAACTGTTTGAAATTTTTTTTTTTCTGTATGTCAAGAAAGTTGTAAAAAAAGTATTTAGCTATTTCTTTGAAATCTTTACTTTAGTATATGTCCCAGAAATTTATCAATTTTCTTAAACCTGTTTACATTAACCCAATAGCCATTTCCAAAAGTTAAAATAAATGCACTCCTCCACTTTTTAACTATGTGTGGGAGGGGAGTAGTGGTAAAGAGGGGTCTGTTTTGGTTTGTTGTTGTTGTTGCAAATTTTTTTCAACAGTTTATTATTTTATGATGTGAAGCTTTTTAGGATTGCCGTATAGTACATTAAAATGGGTTGTGACTCTGGCATGGGTTCTCTCCACACCCATGGTGGGAATCAAGCTCATTTCCTCTGAGTGAAAGACAGCAGCAGGGGTGGAACATCTGCGCCAAACTGCGCCAATTTTCAATTTCTGATACAACCTGATACAAAACGGTCATATTCGCGATTTTTGCGCCAAACTGCGCCAAAAATGCGATTTTATTATCTAAAAACATTCACTTTGAGAAAAAAAACTCAGCAATTGCATTTATTTTTCGTCATTGAAAGCTAAAAATGAGAAAAGAAGCAAAAGAAGGGGAAAGAATTCTTTAAATTCGCGGAAAATTGTGTACTGTGCTTTAAGTTTCAATCCTTTTGCATCCTGTGAATTTTTCAATCATTTTGATTAATGGCAGTTATTTTAACATATGTTACTTTAATTTGACTTATTTTATTTCTTACTAGTGGTACCCGCACGGCTTCGCCCGTAATAGAAAAATTAAAAGGTCTTTTGGTTCGCCTGTATTTACAAATAATGTATTGTGAATTTTCTTGTCAATTGGCTTGTACTCATGTTACGGTTACACGTTATGATAATTTCGTATCTCGCCAATTGGCTTGTGCCCATGTTACGGTTACACGTTATGATAATTTCGTAATTTATGATAGTTTTTTTTCTTAAAATTGGAATAAAAAAAGAACCACATCGAATTTTCGAAAAATCGCTTCGAGGTGCACACCCCCATGCTACATACTAACTTCGTGCCAAATTTCATGAAAATCGGCCGAATGGTTTAGGCGCTATGCGCGTCACAGACATCCTACAGACATCCAGACATCCTCCGGACAGAGAGACATTCAGCTTTATTATTAGTAAAGACTAGTGGCACCCGCACGGCTTCGCCCGTAATAGAAAAATTAAAGGTCTTTTGGTTCGCCTGTATATTTACAAATAATGTATGGTGAAATTTCTCGCCAATTGGCTTGTACCCATGTTACGGTTCCACGTTATGATAATTTCGTATCTCGCCAATTGGCTTGTGCCCATGTTACGGTTCCACGTTATGATAATTTCGTAATTTATGATAGTTTTTTTCTTAAAATTGGAATAAAAAAAGAACCACATCGAATTTTCGAAAAATCGCTTCGAGGTGCACACCTCCATGCTACATACTAACTTTGTGCCAAATTTCATGAAAATCGGCCGAACGGTTTAGGCGCTATGCGCGTCACAGACATCCTACAGACATCCAGACATCCTCCGGACAGAGAGACTTTCTGCTTTATTATTAGTAAAGATTTTAATAATTATTTTATGTTTTGAGTAAAATTAAGATGCTCTTGTAATTTAGAAGAAGTGAGTGATTAAGAGTTCATTAAAATCTTAAAATTATTAAAAAAAAAAAACTGAATTTAAGCTTTTTAATCTTTACCACACATACATGCATCCATTTCTTTTAAAGTATTAAAAAAAAGTATTTTCTTTAGCACACATTGTCTACTGGCTACCATACATAACCTCCATTTTTTTTTTAAATTATAAAACAAAATATAGTTTCTTTAACACATTATCTACTGGTTACTATTGATGTTTAGTAGGAAAGGTTCCTCAGGTGTAGTTTGAACTAATCAAATATAACGCATTGACATTGAGTAAAGTTAAATAAATTAAATGCAAATAGATGGTCATGGCAGGTAATGTGTAAATCAGTATATAAAACAGCAGTATGGGGTCCACATCCTTTTTTTTTCTTCAGCCAATGAAATGCTCACTGAAAAGGAGCTGATTAATAAAGTTTCAAAGCAATGTTAAATTATTGCCTGAGAAGAATCAGTGAGCCCTTTTTTAATATAAATGTTTTCTTCTTTTTTAAAGGTTTTTTAAAATCTTCGAAGGGCTATGTACTAAAAAGTCTTTAAAGTTCGACAATTTTTTATTTATTCATTTGTTCATTTTTTTGTCAAGATTTTATTCATCAGTGCTGGTGAGGACCTATTAATTCAAGTATTAAAAGTTTAATATCAGATATTGATGCTAGATGAGAAAATTTAAACAAGATCTATAAATTTGGTTGTGTATGTGTAAATAACTTATCAATGTAATGGCTACTGAATTATATTCATGACATGTTGAGGTATAAAAACATTTATTACTTCTAAATAAATTTTTAGTTCATGTAATTTTTTAAACTTTATTATATTTATTCAAATCTTGCTGTTGAAGAAATGTTTTTTTTGCACCAGAAAACATCACTTTTCAAGAATCTTACATGCTTTTACTAGTATCAATTCCCCTCCCTCTATTTTTTTTTTTGTAATAGTTAGAAACTGCATGTAAATATGATTTTTAAAAGTTTCCCCCCCTCTCTTTCGCTTTGAATGTAATAAATGTACGAAAGGCATTTTAAAATTTAAATGCTTTACAGTAGACCCTCATTAAAAATGGATTTGACTATACGTGGTTTAACATTTGACAATTTTATTTTTTTTCATGGAGGAATTTTGGATTTTACGTGGATGCGGCACTGTAAACAGATAAAATGTTCCCCTCCTCAGAATCCAAACCCCTGAGATACCCGTAATAAACTGCTTTTTGGAGTGCTAATAATCTAGCTTGCGTCACTGGACACATTTTCTGTGATTGGTTTCAAAGCTCTTTCTGGAACTAAAGTTATTAAACTCACACAATTCAGAGCCCTCTCTGAGCAGAGCTTTTAGAAGTGACAAAAGAGAACGAAACCCAACAAGGACACAGACATTGATGGCACACAACCAAAAACTTTCACCCTGAAAGTTTTGAGCCATTCCTTGACAGTGGCAAATGATCTTTCTGAGTTGTTAGTCAAGGAAGATCTTGTCATGGAAGTGACGCGAGTGATTCTGTAAATGTTGATGCACCACCTAAAACTACAGAGAAAAATAATTAAATACTGGCAAAAGAATATCTTGACCAGCTCTTTTTTTTATTAATAAAAACTATGATTCATGTTTTCTTTATGCATGTTGTGCATTTGTTCCAGAATAACTACACATTAAACTTTTTTTTATCTGTCACTGGAATGCAGTATTTTTTTTCCTCTATGGAACCTAACCCCTATTTTAACACTACTATTGAGACTAATTTATGCAGTTTTGATTTATGCGGCATTTCCATGGAACGTAACTCGCCATAAGATGAGGGTCTGCTGTAGTTGCTGTCTGTGTCATGTAATGCCATAAATACAAATATGATAAATGTTTGCAACAAATGTTGTGAAACAATCCGAATTAAGATTCTAGTTAAGTACGTACTATAATTAATCGTACATTTACCAAAATTAGTTTTTGTGCCCTTTTTTCAAATGACAATATTGGTACCAAATTGGGTTTTAAAAATTATTTATGTACTTTTTTGCTACAAATGTTTGTATTTTCTTCAAACGGTGTAGTGATCTTGTACAAAATTAAAGATGCTGTTACAGTACCATTAGTTCACCTGATACAAAACTAATCATTCTGATACAAAACAGCATTTTTACTGATACAAAACTGTTCGTTCTGATACAAAATTAGCATTTTTGTCGATACAAAGCTGATACAGAAATGAAATTTTGATTTTCCACCCCTGCAAGCAGTCCTAGCCAAAGGCCCATCATTTAGAGTGGTCAAGGGGGCTAGATTGCGCCCCCTCCTCTGGCTTTGGGAAATTCATCTATATTTACAGAGTAGTGGGTGTAGTTTTTCCTGTTCCTTGGTGGAATGAATTTACATTGAGTATATACCTTTTGTCCCCCCCCCCCCCCGAAAAAATTGAAATGACAGGCCTGCTTAGTCACTAGACCACATGGGATGGTTACCTATAGTAACCAGTGCATATTCGCAGGTTTGAGGACCCTTTAAGAGGTGAATGGAACTATGTAAAATATTTTACTCTTTTTACTTTCTTCTATATCTAAAATATAGAAGAAAGTATTGGATTCGTGCAAATTTTCGAATTTGGAATTTTGACGGATCCGAACGTTTTGAGGTGTGCCGAGTCCATTTCGACTAATTTTGGAAAATGTCTGTCTGTGTGTGTGTGTGTGTGTATATGTGTGTGTGTGTCACGTCTGTGTGTGACCAGTTTTTTGTGGCCGCTCTACAGCAAAAACTACCGCATGAAATCGAACGAAATTTGGTACACATATGTGCCCCTATGTGAACTTGTGCTCATTGGTTTTTGGCGCGAATTCCTCCAAGGGGGGGTGGAGCAATGGGACGTTTTTTGAGTTACGTGTGCTTGCTATTCCTCAAACAAAATTTGGTCCATATGTTGCCATTAACAGGAACAGGTACTGATTCAATTTTGGTGTCAATAACTCAAACGGGGGTTGAGCTATAGAACGTTTTTTGTCGTCAATTGTGACTGCTGTATCTCAAGAAATAATGAACGGAATGAAAGAAAAATTTATCGGCAAGTAGCCCTTAGTGGGTATAAGAGCTGATTTTATTTTGGTGTCAACAGCTAAAAAGGGGGTAGCGCAATCGCCCGTTCTTTTTTTCCATTGTGAGTGCCCTATCTCAAGAAGTAATGCTACGTTCTGGTTGAAATTTGGAATATATGTGAATCCATATGTAAACAGGCTTTGGTTCAATTTTGACGTCAATCGCTCCAAGAGGTGTTGATTTTTTTTTTTGAACAAAAATAGCTTTATTAATGCAACAATAAGAAAGATAAATCATAATAGATTGTCGTCTGTGTATTTCTTGTGATTTTAATTGTATGGAAATGATCGGAAATATTATCTTAATGATTTAAAATTTTTAACTGTTGCCATCTTATGTTTGTTAACAAATAAAATATTTGTAATTAATTCAAGCAAGGCTTTTAAAATAACTTTCAATTTTCGCTCTTTGCTTTGCTTTTGCAATAATTCAGACATTGGGATGGTCGTCAAGTTTTTGCATGTGTAATTTTGTTTTTGTTGGGAATATTGCTTCCTCGTCAAGCATGGGGAGGGATCAGAAAAAAAAAATATAGAAGAAAGTTTCGTGATGGCGGCAACATACTAGTTTTGGACTTGTTTTGGGGTCCCTGTGTTGTGGATGCCATTAGCAATTTGTAGATTTGTGAGATGGTAAATCTGCTGCTAATAGCAACTGAGACTTTTGAGTTTGAAACAAATTGTAATGTAAAGGTAGGGAAAATATTTTTTGCATTAAATATACCAGTTCCATGGTCATTATTTTCAGTGTAATCAGTCCTTGACTTTGATTTCATGAACATCATTAGTGAGAGATTGATATTTGGAATGAAAATTTTAAAAATGCATCAGTGTGCTATTTTGTCATTTGTTAAAAATTTCAGATTAATTCTTAGAACAATTATTTTCGATTGCTAAAAAATGTTTTAAGATCACTAGGAAATGGTTTTAATTTTTGGAAGGTGCTGTCTGTGTTGGTTTTTAAGACATATTTTAAACTGCTTGTTTTTCAATTTTCAGAATGGGCTGAATGCACTGCATCTAGCTTCCAAAGAAGGCCATGTACCTGTAGTTTTAGAATTAGTCAAAAATGGTGCAAATGTCAATGCTGCTACAAAGGTAAATGTTTCAAACTATTTAATGAACATTCAGCTATCTTAAATGTTTACTACTGGAAATAAAAACCATTTTAACCTTTTAGTTGGCGGAAAAAGGAAGTAATAGAACTATTTCTCCTCTGTGCAGTTAATTTTTCAATTATTATAAAACATTTGTTGTCACTTTTAATTTTTGTAGCCCCCCCCCCCTTACAGGATTGTGCACAGAAATTCTGGGGCCCGTCACAAATGACTTTTACGGGCCCCCTTTATAGTATTTATTTCTTCGTCCTTACATATATTTCACCCCTCAATTTCAAAATCTCAGGCCCCATTCAGGCTCAGGCATGTGCCAACAGGTGTTCCTTCTCTACCCCCCTTCCTGCATACCCTTACCGCCTAAAAAGTACGCGAATAGTTCTAAGAAAACTACTTTGCTGGGCGATTAAAATTACAAACACTGAACAACATTGTTGCAATATTCTTTACAATGTTGCATTTTATTACCTTCAATTGTGACTTTTGCTACTTTAATCGGTAAAAGATGTTTTTTTGGATAACTTATACCCCCTTTATAACTGAATGCAACCTTCAAGTTGAGAAGCGATGCTGTACCATGAACCCATTTACTATTACAATGTTTTTATTAGCCAAAATAAGATGCAATCAGGAACATTTGAATGTCAAAGTAAACATTCTTTTTTTGGTCCTACTTAGGTCTCATTTTTTATTTTAAACTGATTTTTTCTGTTTGTTGACAACTGGAGAAAAATTATCCCAGTTTGCACTTCCTTTTATTTGATACATCTATCATGTTTCCTTCAGCCATCTCATTTACAGAAAGTGTACTTTTTTTTTGTAAAACTGTCTCAACTATAAATATTAGCTATCTTAAGTAAAGTTTAGATCTAAACTCTAATAGCTTTTAAAGATAATTTTTTTTTATTATTATTTTTTTTTTTTTTTTTTGATCAGTTAAAGGCTTTAATCATTCTATCAAGGACAGATCCAACTTCTGGTTTTACAGGGGATCTTTATTAAAAGAGGAAGTTTGAACTGGTGTAAGTATGGGGTCTAGTTCTCAAACCCCAATACCTGGGGCGAATTATTAGACACATATCCTTTAAGGATAAGCTCGCTATCTTTGGTTGCTTTATGTCCTCCCGCCCTACCCTGGATCTGCGCTTGATTTCTACTTAGTATTAAGAGATTATCATTTTATAAAGCATGCAAAACTGATTTCTTAAGAAATTTGTTTTATTATATCTTAAATAACTTAGCATTGATGGTGTTTTTGTTATCTTTTAGAAAGGAAATACTGCTCTTCACATAGCTTCCCTTGCTGGCCAGGAGGAAGTAGTAAAGATTTTGATTCGCAGTGGAGCAAATGCCAATGTTCAATCCCAAAATGGCTTCACACCTCTTTACATGGCAGCACAAGAGAATCATGATGGAGTGGTCAAATTCTTGTTGGCAAATTCAGCCAATCAAAGTTTAGCAACTGAAGTAAGTAAAAGCATTTTGGCTCTGTGTGCTTCTGTATTCAAATATTTTTAATGCATTTATTTTCCCACTCTCAAACTCATATTAAAGCATGATTTAAAATCTTGATGTATTTGGATTGTTGCATGTTTTGTGTATTTCTTGGTTTCGGCAAAAGCTTAAAAGGTTTGGTGGCTTGAATGAATGCATAAATATGAAAATCATAAGGGATACCTGTTTACTTTTGCCATGACTCTACACTTGAACAAATTTCGGCTAAAAAATGCACAATTTTCCAATGGACATTGCATACAAATTTTGGAATTTCAAGGAATGCTTTTCAATGCAACAAAATGGATCTGTGTGAGAAAAATTTATATTTTTTATGTTTGAAAAAGAAAAAAAAAGTAGGACAAATTTCTATTGTATTGTTCAAAATGAGTTTTTAATTGAAAAAAGTTTGCATTAAATTAAACACTTTACGTGCGTATTTTGATTTATACTTGTTCTTACTGCTCAGGATGGTTTTACGCCTCTAGCTGTGGCATTGCAACAAGGTCATGATAAAGTTGTAGCTGTTCTTCTAGAAAATGATGCAAAAGGTCGTGTTCGATTACCAGCACTTCACATTGCTGCTAAAAAAGATGACACGAAAGCTGCTGCATTACTTCTTCAGAATGATCACGACCCTGATGTTACTTCAAAAGTGAGTACCTTTATACTTCTATGAACCATCATACATTAGTATTTTTCAGCAGCAAAAAATGTATGGCATATGTCAGTGACGTGCGGCCCGCCCAAGCTAACCAAGCACAGCTTGGGCACTCCGAAAATTTTTTCATTTGTATGCTCTTAATTAACAAGAAACTTGAATAATAAGTTATTTTGTATCTTGACTTTCTCTGAAAATAAGTTAAAACATTAGTCGCTCAAGGGACCATTTTCCCGGAATGGGTATAATACCCAGGCAAATGCAAGAAAAAACCACTGCACCCATACACAAGAAGAACCGAAGAGGTGTTGCTATGACAACACAGTGTCACCCTGAATCTTATCCAATGATAAGAGACCACTGTTGGAGCTTTTTCAGATTCCAAACCAGATTCCATGCATGGGGAGATAGATTACAAGAAGTAAGCAGGGTTGCCAGATAGGCTTTTGGCTTTCTTGAAAAACAAATAGTCTTGGTTTTTTTAGATCTTGAATAATTTTAAACAACCTTTTGATAAAAGATGAAATTTTTAGACTAGGATTTGCTTTAAGTTCCTCATATCTTTAAAAAAAATTTATTTTGTCTTTTTTAACCACACTTTGTGATGACTTATGTTTTTGTCTTCACAATGGTAAGAGGCAATGGCTTTCTCTCGCTGAAGTGTTTATTGTTCCAGATGGCTGATAGTTGTTCTGTTTCATAGAAGGCTGATCTTTGATCTTAATATGCAGATACTTTAAATGGGTTTCCCATCCCCAAAAAGTGGTGGCGCACCTTCCGAATGAAAATTAAGGTCTTTAAAGCACCTCACTACTAATAATTTGAATGTCTTAGTCAATGCCACACAGGCTCCCTCCCCTCCTATAGTCATTTATGCTGTAGCTATTAGTATTAGAAATGCATCCCTAGAATATCCCACTATTTTAAAAATAACTCAATCAACACTCTTTTTGATTCTGTTAATTGAATATTTTACTGCTAATGAACGATAAATGGAATTCGTTTCTAAATGAACTGCTAAGTTAAGTGCAGTATTTTCTTTTAAAAACTATAAACTTAGTGGTACTTTAGTAGTATTTTATAACTCTGCATATTTTTGTCTCAGGTTCAATAGTTCATTTCTGATTTATTTTTGTAATTAATAAGTATTATGTGTTACACATTTGTTTTTGCTGCATAAAAAAATGTTCTGTTCAACTTGACAGTTACTAGAATTAAATGCTTTTCTCAAAAAATGCATATAAAAACTACAGAAAAATATTATAAAGTGTAAGTAATAATACGAAGACAACTGGACATAACATCTGCTTGGACACTTACTTGGGCCACGGCATGTGCCTGGCTTATATAATTTAATTTTGAAAGATTTCTGAAGGAATACAATGTCTTTTTTGAATTCAGAGTTAAAAAATTTGCGTACTTAAGAACCCTTCAGGTCAATCTACATCTATTGTAGTTCATGTAAAATATGTTATTCCTAAATATTTGCTGCCTGTTCTGTAATGAGTCTGGCACTGCAAACAATTACTTCTGAATAGATAGCACACAACCTGCACATGTTCTGTCTTTTCAAAAAAAAAAAAAATCTTACTTGGAGTCCCCAAGTTTCTTAGACCTCTTAGATTTCTTTGTGGGCTCAACCCTATGTTATCTAGGTCTAATTAGCCACTGGTATATATTTCATCAGTGGTTAGGCTCCCATTTGCAGTCAGGTTGCGACTAATTAAAAGTGAAAAGCAATGGTCAATTTACAGGTTTGGAATCCCGTCTGAATACATTTTTAGGGCTTCTTTGTCTATAAATTTATTTAAATCGTTTATCATGTGCCTTTATTAATCCCTTCCAAGCCCCTCATAATTGTGACATAGTAAATTTGCTACTGCAGAACGAATAAAAATTCTCCTTTGAGGAAGTTTTTTTCCAATTAGCAAGTCATGTTTCAATCATTATTTTAAAAATACATATATTTTTTGTTAGTTGTAATGTTATGCATAAATCTTTATGTAATTTATGGCCATTTAGGAGGATGGGGGTCAGACCCAGGCAGCCTGTGCGATAATCTGACCCTGTTTGCAATCCTAATTGCAAACTTTTAGGTTTGCTAGAGAATATAACTCATGTACTTTGAATGAAGTTGACTCTTTTTTTTTGTCTGTTAATTTTTTACAAATAAAGTGAACTAACAATTTTTTTTTCCCCTACACAGAGTGGTTTTACCCCTCTACATATTGCAGCGCATTATGGTAATGAAAACATTGCTTCTCTTCTTCTTGATAAAAATGCTGATGTTAACTATTCTGCCAAGGTAAGTTTTACTTATGTTTTGAATAACAGATGAATGAATCTTTAATTGGAATTTTTATTTAGGTGTTTTGAAAATAATTTGATTATCACAAATTTTTATTTGATATTTAGTTGCATATTAAAGCAAATTCTGTGTCTTCAATTTTTAAGTAATCTTTTATTTATTCTTTTAAAACTTTATTTGATTACTTTTGTGTTTCTCTTGTTCAGTGAATGTGAAAAACAGCTGTAAAGATTAAAATGAAAGACAACTTGAATAAAGCACAAATTGTCAAGAAGATGTTGCAAATAGCTATTTCAAGGATAAAATGAAGCCTTTTTATCAATACAAAAGTGCTCAACACATAAGAAAAAGGCGCTGTGAAATTAGGTTTATTCTCTCTCAGCTTGCTTTGTTGTGTGTTGAGCACTTTTGCATTTATTAGCGGCTCCATTGTTACCTTGCACTAGCTACATGCCCCAGTTCCTTGACAAATCATTTTGCCGTATTTGCGTTTTTCATTATAATCATGTTTTTGCATATAGCGTTTTTTGACCAATTTTCATTTATCTGAAAGGATTCTACCTTGAATCTTAAGTATGAGATGTAAGTTAGAAATTCGAGTTTAAGTTGTATTTTTTAAATTGACAAATATTTTAGTTTTAGAACTTTTCATTTACCAAAAAAAAAAAAAAAAAATCACAAAACTGAGAAGTCTAATGTAATGTTTTCTTCAAGTTAATTTGCGTTGAAAATGTTATGAAATGTTATTGGTTAACTGTTTGTTTTACTCATCATTGAATCTCTTTCAGCATCAAATTACTCCCTTGCATGTTGCTGCCAAGTGGGGAAAATCAAACATGGTTACATTACTTGTTGATAAAGGAGCTAAAATCGATGCCTCAACAAGGGTATAACAATGTTTTCTAAAATACAAGTTTATGTATTGAGGATTTTGTGTCACTGTATACATTTTTTCAATTTCATTGCATCTTTATAGGATGGGCTAACACCCTTACATTGTGCTGCCCGAAGTGGCCATGATCAGGTAGTAGACTTGCTACTAGAAAAAGGAGCACCAATTACGGCAAAAACAAAGGTAAGAAGCAAGAGTAATAGTTTTTTTTTTTTTTTTAAAATCATGTGAAAGGAAAAGTAAAATTTGTTTGAATGCAGAAATAAAATAAATTGTTGGTATTGTGATTTGAAGTGTAGTTTGCACATTGGGCATCTTAGAGTTTGAATTCTCAATTATTTCAAAATTTTAATACATTAGGAACCCCATTATACTACACATAGTATAGTGAAGCATAGTTGGCTATGTCTAAACCTGTGAGTTTAACTTCAGTGATTCATAAAATTTTGCAACTTTGCTTATAAACAGGATAATGTCCCCCAAACTAATTATCCATTGTCGGGTAACAGAAAGAGTACAGATTTTGTATGCATTGATTTGCAAGAAACTTTTTTTTTTAATAAGGTACTGTATTCCCTTTCTAGCAAATTGGCTGATTTGGAGTAGAGAATTAGATAATTAGAGAGGCATAACAAAGGTCTTTGTTAGTCATTTTTCTAATGGGACAGAAGACATGTTAGGTGACTGTGGTTTTATAATTCTTGTTTATCATGTTTATAATTTTTTTATGAAAGGCTTTTTGATAATATCTCTATTTTTGTTCATAGATTTAAAGTTACAGAAATTGTTGATTAGAAAAGTTTTATAGCAAATTTCAAAGTGAACAGGAAAGTAGGCTGTTAAGTGTCATGTTGATATTGTGGGGGGAGGGGTATTTTTAAATTACTATTTATCAGCCACATTTTGTATTAAAGACAAAACCAGTGGTCCTTATTTTAGTTTATTGAAGTCCTATACTAATCTTGAAACTAAGCAAAAATGATGATTCTTTTTCATTTGTATTTGATGTAGTTCAAATACACTCTATAACAAAAAAAATCAACGCACCAAGAAGCAATCATCCGATTGCTTTGAAATTTCATATGCATGAGTGTTTTGACCAGATATGCAAATGATTAAAATTTGGTGTCCAATGAATGACTAATTTGATCTCCAGCGCATTGTAACTGCACATCCAGCAGATATATATAAGGAGCAGTTCTTCAACAGTTATTAAAAGTTTTGCTTTGATTGCGATTCAGATTACCTTTCAACAACTTAGAAATGCCTCGCCACAAGGTTCGTGCTCATTACGAGCAACTGTGAGAGTTTGAGAGAGGTTTGATCATTGGATTCAAAGAGGCTGGTTGGACAATTGGAGAATCGCTTGTCATTTGAGTTGAGGCGATGCGGCAATTCGAAGATGCTGACAAGGATGGGTTGAAAACGGCAGAATTTAGACTCGGGATCGTAGCGATCGATGTAGGTTCACAACAGATCGTGAGGACAGAGTGATTGTCTGATCAGCTGTCACAGCGCCTTCTTCGTCTCTATCAACCATCAGACAGTCAACCCTGTTGGCCCTCGGGAAAAGGACCAACGGATGTGGAATGGTAAGTTCGGGAGAAATGAAGCAATGTGATATTTCTTGTTGATGTATGTTAGGGGGGGGGGAAATATTTAATTTGTTTATGGGGATTTGATTTTATAAATGTTGAATATTTGTTTTTCCTATTTACACTTATACATATGTTTTCAATAAAATGTTATTTAAATTGAAATTCAGTTTCCATTGCCTCATTTCTCCCGAACTTACCATTCCACATCCGTTGATCCACCTTTAAGAGGGCCAACAAGTGGTAGCAGAGCGTAGTTTAAATAGAAAGTCAATCAATCAATCGATCTCTTATGATTTGCTTCCGTTCTGCAGACGGTTTGTTTTGATGTGAGCATGTGAGCTCTGGTTGATTTGTCCACGCAGGGGACGTGGAAGTTTAATAAAGAAATGTGAAAATTAAATTCGTTTTGCCTGCTAGTAGTGCAGGATAAGTTCTAAAACAGTACCCTACGTTTGGAAGGCGGTTTTGTAAGAAAATAAAATTATAAAGAAAGAGTTGAAGTATTAAGAATTAGGCTTAACAGGACCGGAGGACCGAAGCTGCTCATCCTAGGTACCGAGCTGGTCGGACCGTACGGGTTCAGTGTGGGGTGAGGCATTTCTTCGACTACGTGTCCCCTATTAGGGTGAGGTGACCTCTAATAGACTCTACTACTGAATGTTCTCCTGTACTGCATATGGTGAGGTGTCCTCTGCTGTGGTATGGGTGTGCCTGGAATGCAGTGACCATTGACAGAGGATGGTCTGTCGTCCACGAGTGCACGTGTTTTTTTCAACTCAACAGTTCATCCTATTGGTGGATGTGGCCTTCATATTTTGTGTGCCAAGTGCTTATGTGTGGACTTACAAGGGTATGAAATTTCTAAATAGTTTTTTCTTGGACAGTACCAACAATGTGGCATGCTGTTTAGGGTTGTTTTATTGAGGACGTTTTAGAACTGAAATTTAGAGAAAACGAATAGTGTGATATTTCTTGTTGATATATGTTGGGGGGGGGGGGGGGAAATATTTAATTTGTTTATGGGGATTTGATTTTATAAATGTTGAACATTTGTTTTTCCTATTTACACTTATACATATGTTTTGAATAAAATGTTATTTAAATTGAAATTCAGTTTCCATTGCTTCATTTCTCCCGAACTTACCATTCCACATCCGTTGGTCCTTTTCCCGAGGGCCAACCAACCCAAATGCCAGTGTCCATCATGACCATTTACAGACCGTTGAGACAGCAAAATCTACGCTCGTACCGGCCTTTACGCCACCTGCCACGGACTCCTGCACACTGCCGAGCCAAATTACATTTGACATTTGACACCCTCAGAGACCACCCGCACCTACCAATGACTTGGTTTATCGGTGAGCCAGATTACAGCTGTGCATGACTCGATCAGGTTGGAATGATGCCGACTGGGGACGTATTGTCTTTAGCGACGAAACCGCTTCCAACTGTGTCTTGACGATCATCGAAGACGTGTTTGTAGACATACAGAGCAGAGGGGGAATTCTGCTTTTACATTTGCATCCCTCACCGGCCCTCAACAAGTCAATATGGTCTGGGGTGCCATTTCCTTTGATAGCTGGACCCCTTTGGTCGTAAGTAGAGGTACACTTACTGCACAGCGGTATGTCAATGATATCCTAAGATCTGTTTTGCTATTGTTCCTTTTGCAGTACCCTCAGCTGGTTTATCAGCAAGACAATGCCAGACCACATTCGGCACGTATTGCTATTAACTGTCTGCAAGCTTGTCAAACACTTCTTTGGCCTGCCAGATTGCCAGATCTCTCTCCCATCGAGCATGTCTGGGATATGATGGAAAAGGCGATTGCATCTGGCACGGAATGGTCATCAACGGAATGTTGATGACCTCTTTCAACAATTGGAGCGAATTAGGCAAGAAAATACCACAGGACACCATCCGGGAGCTTTGTCTGTCTATGCCACGCTGTGCTTCAACTTTTTACCAGGCTAGAGGCGGATCAACACCTTATTGAACTTTGCTACTTTAACTCTGACATAAATTATTCAATTGTTCTGAGAATTTAGTCATTTACTATTCTGTACATTGTCTTCTTGTCCACCAATTTTGGCCTCAATGGGACCGCTCCTTCTTGGTGCATCGATTTTTTTGTTATAGAGTGTATTTATTGTGTAATGTGCAATAACATTTTTTTGAATATATTTTTCTCAGTATTTTTGTATTTTAGAATTTGAGTCTTAATTTACAATTTCAGCTTAATTTTTAATGTATAAGATACGCATAAACTTGATACTTTTAATGTATAGATATACACAAACATGATACTTTGTTAAGCACTGATTTTTTCTAAAGAAACTATGTGAATATGGAATAAGCGCAGTAGGGATTTCAATGTTTTATGAAAAATATTGTTTTTGTTTGATTAGTATAATTAATGTTAATGTTGTAGCTAATTTTACGTAACTCACACACGCACATTAAATATTTCTTTGTTTTCTAATTTTCAGAATGGTCTTGCTCCATTGCATATGGCATCTCAAGGTGATCATGTGGACAGTGCAAGAATCCTTCTATTCCATAAAGCTCCAGTAGATGACGTGACTGTTGTAAGTGCTAATTTAAACATTCTTTTTTATGTTCTCTTTTAGATCCTGTGCTCTTAAAAAAAAAAAAAACTTTCAATATCTTAAAATTATTGTGCTTTTAGATTTTTATTCTTTTGTCAGATGTGTTAATTATTAAAAAAATGTATAATATATGGAGGAATTTCTTCACTTTCTTCAAATTAAATTTTGTTTGTTTTGATCTTTGGTTCTTATAAATTGTAAATTTGTTTTATGTAGTTCAATTTTCAGAATCTCATTGATGAATAGTAGCTCGCATTTATGAAAAGTGGTTAAAAAATAATAAACTGCTTTAATATTAATTTTTAAAGCATAATTGAGTGAAAAATGTTTGGTTGAAAATAATAAACATGAAATTTTTTTATTTTTGAAAATCATTGTAGATAAAAAAAAAAAAGAAACTTAATTGGCAAAAAAAAAAAAAAAGTATCGATTTGATATTAAATGTAGTTTTTTCCAGAAATATGAAATGAAATTTTTTTGGTGTTGTTTAGGAGAGCCATCACTGCTAATATTTGTACATTCATTTTTCTAAAAGATTATACATTTTGTAAAAGTTTACGCAGTAGCAGGAGTTGTAATAAATGTATACTTGGGAAATTGATGACAAATAAAGAGGAAAAATTTCTCTCATCTCTTATGTTTCAACTTAATTTTTCACAGCTACGATATCTATGACTGATAAAATGGTAAAAGTATGAAATGTAATTTAAGTACGATATGGAATATCATCATGTTTCAATCTGCAAAAACTAATGAACCGAAATTAAACTGTTTAGATATCATCTTTCAATTCAAGTTTCAAAAACTGATTATTATACAGTTTTTATTTTAAACATATTTGTAAAATCTTTGGACTTATATTTGAGTTACAATTTTATTTATGACAAGCTTATCAACAGGAATTTAATCACCAAAGGTGTGAAACTTTAGTTATACTTGAACCATCATTGTTTCTGAAAATTCTAATGAATTCATTTTAGGAAAATATGTAAAGAAAACTGAATTATTTTTGGAAGCATCATTTCAAACTTAAACCTTTCCATGACTAGCATCATTCTGTTAACATTTACTTATAATAAATTAACATAGTTCCCTCTATATGCCATACAGATTACTGAAAAGACGCTTAGAATTTCTGGCTTATTGTCAAGTTTGTTTGTATAAATGATGGATAAGGTTTTTTCTATACATTTAATTCTAAAAATACATTTGAACTGCACTTGTAAAAAAAAAACTTTGAACCAGGACCAGCTTTGGTTTCCTTGATTTTGTTTTGGCAAGTGAATAATATCAATTCAAGGTCACCAGTGATAGCTATTCCTACTGTAGGTACCAAGTTATCCATGCATTTCTATCACTTCTAAGTTTCTAACTTAAGAAGTGATCAAATCTGAAAGTAAAGTCTTTGCTTTGTTTAGTAATTATTTCTTCAACTACATATTTATGTTTAAAATTAAGGAACCAAACAAATTTAACTGAAAAACATAATAACAATTAAAGTTTATTATGCTATACCTTATGAAATTTTCATTGTATTTTTAAATTTGTAAATGTGTGCATGTCTAAATCCAGAGTTGAGTTCCTGCGATCTCCTGAGGATTATTTTTATGTGCTCTCTTTTATCCACAATTTTTAACTTACCAGAGGATGCTCTGCCCCAACCGCTTCGGTTAATCGAAGTTGTACTTTATTGTGAATATTTCTAATTTTTCCTTTGTGTGTTAAAATATTCCTTCTTTGCAGGATTATTTGACAGCTCTTCATGTTGCTGCCCATTGTGGCCATGTACGGGTAGCCAAACTTCTCTTGGATCGCAAAGCTGACCCTAATTCTCGAGCATTAAATGGCTTCACACCCCTTCATATTGCTTGCAAGAAGAACAGAATCAAAGTGGTGGAATTGCTTCTAAAGCATGGGGCTTCTATTGAAGCTACAACTGAAGTGAGTTTTCTTTTGTCCTGTTAGAAAATATTTCTGTTATTGTGTTTTACGTACTTGAAAAACATTCTTTTAATATCTTTCAAATACATAAAATATAATTATATCTCTAGTACAGTGAGCACCAATTATTTGAATCAGTGCTTAACTGAATCAACGGCTTTAACGAATCAAATCGCAAAAGCAGAACAAAATCAAACTTTATTGAACCAGCCACTTTATAGAATCTGCCGTTTTATGGAATCAAAACTGTTTACAACAAGCATGATTCATATAAGAAGCAGGTACTGTATTATGTATCAAGTATTATGTATCAAGTATTTTTAGATGCATTTCATTGTTAGTACAACATTACATTTAGTTTCTTAATTCTCTGTCATTAAAACTTTAGTCAAGTTATTTAATTCATGACCTTTCTTGCGAGCATAAATACACTTCGTATTTTTTAAACTTTTTCTGGTGTGTGTGTTGGGGGGGGGGGGGGGGGTCACAACCAGTCTCCTCCTTTTGAAATGTCCAAAAATAACCTAGAAACTGCATTTTTTGGTCTTAATAGATGTTACCTGGCCCTTGCAATCCATTTTTACCAACATATTTCATTAATGACCCCCTCTTTCCTTTTGTGTGTGTAACATATTAGTGAAGTTATGAATGGCAACAGTTGGAGTTGTCAAATCTTAAGAACAAAGATGCTCGTGTTAATTATTCAGTTGTAATTCAGTTGTTAATATGGATGCGGATATTGGATTCAGTTTAAATAAAATTAATATTTTAAATGTTATTACTTTATATTTTCCTTATTATATTATAAGAAAACATAACATGGCGCAGTCGAAAGTTTGTACCACTTCAAAGAAACATTGGAATACTGCAGACCGCCAATGGGCCTGAGTTTCGTCTGAAATGTAGCGGATAATTGGCGAAAATTAAAACAACAGTTTTGCATTTATATGACGGCGGCCGGAAATGAAGAAAAGAAATCTGAAGCAAAAGTAGCGGTGAAGAAGGCATAGAGATTTTTAATACCTTTGATTTGTCAGATGACGACAAACAAGATTATAAAAAGGTTATTGAGGCAATTGAGCTATATGCAGCACCAAAAAAGAATGTGGTAGTTGAAAGGTTTATATTTAACAATCGAGTTCAAGGGCAAGGTGAAAATTTGGAGTCCTTTTATACCGATTTAAGAAAATTAGTTAAGTCGTACGAGTTTGGCGATCAAGTAGATAGTGTTGTTCGTGACCGCATAGTCCTAGGTATCGCACACAGAGGTTTGCAGGAAAGATTACTGCAAGAGTGTGAACTTTCACTATTCAAGGCTGCAGAACTTTGTCGATCTGCTGAATTGAGTAGGACACAAGCTCAAACAATTCAAGCTAAAAATGTTGATACAATGAAGCGATTTTCTCTGCGATCATCTAGAAATCAACAGAAAGATTTTAATACACAGCAAAGTTCAGCTGATGCTAGGCCTTCCAATAATGAATTCTCAAGTGAATCCGTTGTGTGACTTTCCAGTGCAAGAAATGTAATCGTAAACATAATAGGTCTGATTGTCCAGCTTATGGAAAACACTGCTATCGTTGTGGAAACCTCAACCATTTCTCTTCAGTTTGCAAGTCTCGAAACATTAGAGAAATTTCCTACTCAGAGCCAGAGAGTAGCACCAACGAGAGACAAGATAACAATACTGACATTTATGTAGAATCTGTTACTGTATGCCAAATAGGTAATGTAGATTATCTGCCAACTGAATGGACCAAAAACATTCGAATTTGTGATAAAGAAATAAGTTTTAAATTAGATACGGGTGCACAGATAAGTGTTTTGCTGGAGGATATATTTTTATCAATAGGTAAAAATTTGAAGTATTATAAAACTAGTATTGTATTAGAGGCTTATGGGGATTAGAGTTTTAAGCCCTTGGGTGAGATAAAATTATTATGCTTTGTGGGTGATAAGCAAGTAATTATAGATTTTGTTATTGTTAAGAATAGATAAAAACCATTACTTGGATTAGATGGGTGCATAAAACTAAACTTATTGAAAATTGTTGAGGATAACTTCAAGCGTTATGATAATTTGAATTGTGAAAAAATAATGTCATGTGATGTTAAACCAGCCAAATTGCATGAAGGGTTAAATAGTGCTAGTTATGGCAATGATGTCGAAGAGTTTATTCGAAGGAACTCAAATGTATTTGAAGGAGTGGGAAAATTTGGTAAATGCAGTATTAAATTAAAAGAAAATTATTCTCCAATAGCTCGTCCTCTACGACGAGTACCCACTTCATTGCGTCCGAAACTTGAAATGAAATTGATAGAATTGGAAAACCAAAATATTATTGAAAAAGTAGAGAATCTGCAAGATTGGGTTAGCAATCAAGTAATAATAGAAAAATCTGATGGTTCACTCAGATTATGTATGGATCCACAAGACTTAAATAGGGCTATCAAGAGGGATTATGCATTGATTCCAACAGTTGAAGAACTTGTTACTAAGTTATGTAATAAAACAGTATTTAGTATTTTGAACCTAAAAGATGGATTTTTTCAAATGGAATTGGATACAAAAAGTAGTGATTTATGCACATTTAATACTCCATTTGGCTGTTACAAATTTTTGAGACTTCCTATGGGGTTATCATGTGCTCCAGAAATTTTTCAAAAAACAAATGAGAAGAATTTTGGGGACATTCCGGGAGTTTTAATTTATTTTGATGATCTGCTTATAGCAGGAAATTCTTTAGCTGAACACGATGCGATATTAGCTAAGGTAATCAAAAGAGCTCAAGAGCTAAATGTTAAATTCAATAAAAACAAAATTCAGTGCAGAGTTTCAAAAGTCAAGTATTTAGGTTATGTTTTCGGGTTAGAAGGCATGAAACAAAACCCAGACTATGTAAAAGCTGTAGTTGATATGCCCGAACCCACTAATAAAAAAGAACTTCAGAGAATACTAGGAATGATCAATTACTCAAGGCAATTTATACCACAAGTACCACACTGACAGCACCTTCAAGGGAGTTATTAAAGCAGGATACTAATTGGCAGTGGTTTCCAGCACATGCAGCAGCTTTAAGTAAGTTAAAGGAAAAAATTGTTAGCGCTCCTGTTCTGAGTATTTTTGAAAGCTCCAAATCCATTGTAATACAAGCCGATAGTTCAAAAGATGGTTTGGGTTGCTGTTTATCACAAGATGGACGTCCAGTCGCGTTTGCATCTAGAAGTTTAACAAACGCAGAAAAAGGATATGATCAAATCGAGAAAGAATTTTTGAGCATTGTATTTGCAACAAATAAATTCCATTATCTGATTTATGGGAGACCTGTGGAAGTTCTTACTGACCATAAACCGTTAGTATCTATAATGAGTAAAAATGTTGCACATGTCATGTCACCTAGATTGCAGCGAATGAAGATAAAATTACTTAGATACCAATTAAATTTAAAATATCTGCCAGGGAAAAATATGTATATTGCTGATTTGTTATCAAGATCATTTCCATCAGAGCCAGTTGCAGATGATAGTGAAATGACAGAACTAGTTCACAGTTTAAACAAATATTTACAAATTAGTCCTGATAAGCAGAAAGAATTTGTTGCTACTACACTAAATGATGAAGGATTGTCTAATGTCCTGAGATTTTGGGTCGAAGGATGGCCAGAAAGCAAAGTCAAAGTTCCAAATGAGGCTCGTGATTATTTTAAATATAGAAATGAAATCTGTGTAGATGGGGGTTTAATATTTATGAATGATAGAGTAATTGTTCCAAAATGTGTCAGAAATGAAATGTTAAATGTGATTCACATTGTGGAATTGAAAAAGCAAGAGCTAGACAAGTGATTTTTTGGAAGGGAATCAACAAAGATCTTGAAGTTATGATTTCAAAATGTGAAAACTGTGATATGTATAAATCTAAAAATGTCAAAGAGCCTCTTTTGAGTCACGAAGTTCCAAACTTGCCATATGAAAAAATAGGAATGGACATATGTGAATATGGGGGTGTAAATTACTTAGTTGTGGATGCTATTTTTCAAAATGGTTAGGCATAATAAGATTAAATAACAAAACCTGCTAATGAAATAATACCAAAATTAAAAGAACCGTTTTCAACTCATGGTATACCGCAGAAAGTTATCTGTGATAATATGCCGTTTTGCAAGTTTGAAAATAGAGAAGTTTTCCAGAAAATGGGGCTTTGAAATCATTACTAGCAGTCCCCACTACCCAAAATCAAATGGATTTGCAGAAAAAATGGTAGGAATAGCTAAAAATATTATTCGTAAATCTGGAACAGATAACATTCAAGAAGCTCTGTTAGAGCACAGAAATACTCCAATCACTGGAACAAACACATCACCTGCTCAACTATTAATGAGTCGATGTCTTCGTACTAGATTGCCAACAAAACTCTCCTTCTTGAAGCCGAAAATAGCAACAAATTGCAAAGAGAAATTTGAAGCTATAAGAAAGAAAACACAGTACTATTACAATATGAATGCTAGGCACAGACCAGACTTTGCTGAAGGAGAAAATGTTCTTATAAGAGTGGGTAGTCATTGGGAAAAGGCACAGATTGTAAAAAAACATTGTTCACCTAGGTCATATTTAGTTAAGACAGAAAATGGTAGAATACTCTGAAGGAATTCTTATCATTTTAGAAAATGTAAAAATTCAATGCAAACTACTTATGACCCCAACTCTGACAATACAGTAAAACCTGTAAAGTTGACCACCTTTGTAAGTTGACCACCTGTCTAAGTTGACCGCTATTTTCAGGAACAGAATTAGATCTATATCATATAATTCAACCTCTATAAGTGGACCACCTGTTTAAGTTGACCGCAAAAGTATTGCACCGCAAGTGATCAACTTATACAGGTTTCACTGTATTAGTATTCTGTGTGACTTAAATCCTCCAAACACAATAATAAATCAAAATAGACAAAATGTAGCTCAAGGACCAATTAACAATACGAACTATGTTACTCGTAGTGGGAGGGTAGTTAGGCGACCTTCCTACTTGAGGGACTATGTCTGATCTGAAAAGGGAGGTGTAACATATTAGTGAAGTTATGAATGGCAGCAGTTGGAATTGTCAAATTCCAACTGTTGCAACAAAGAACAAAGATGCTCGTGATAATTATTCAGTTGTAATTCAGTTGTTAATATGGATGCCGATATTGGATTCAGTTTAAATAAAATTAATATTTTAAATGTTATTACTTTATATTTTCCATATGATATTATAAGAAAACATAACATTGTACTTTACTAATATTTTAATACGGACATCCTCCCCAAAAGCAGAAACTGGATCCACCCTTTAATTGGAGTGGTATTGGTTTGTCTGCAAATAACAGTGTGATTCATAGACTAATAATAAGAGTAGACCGAGCTATGGCAACCCTTTTGCTGCTGTAACGTACCAGACCATAAATAATAAAAATAAACTTTTATTTGTCTGGAGTAATTGCATACCGCTATGTACAATTAATTTACAAAGATTGTAAATGCAGGAATATTATCCACAGAGGACTAACTTCGTTGGAAGTTTAATCCATTGGCTTTACAAACCAAACTTGGAACATTGCGTTCCCGAGAGAATTTCGGACCTCAGTCCCGGCTCGTGGCGTAACCATCTCTGCCTCCAGAAGCCTTTCAGACCCCCGAAGAAAACTTCGATTCTCACCACAGGGTGGTCTGTGCTCCGAGACAAAAGGGGAGAGCGGCGCCGTAGTGACCACAACCTTTGCGTAATCTTGAAGGGGATCTTGTGCAAGACCGTGGGACAACTGCAGTGGTTGCGTGTGGTCTCCAAGAATGACCCCCTAACAAGATGTAATCGTCGTGGGAGGCCGAAAAGAACCGTTGAGACCTCACACTGCTCATAAACCAAACCATGTGACTGGAGGATATCCTAGCAACAGCGGGTGTTGATCGTAGCAGACGATCAAGACGAGCGAGAAATAAAATAAATAGAATTGATGAAACACGGAAGAATGATCTTTTATGGAGTCCGATTTGTAAATTTGTTATTCTAAATTGTAAATATTTCGTGAATATAGTATTTCGTTTAGATAGTATTGTGCATTTTCTTTAGTCAATTTCAATAACTCTCTAAGCAATTAAAGATGCATGCGCCCAAAAAGAATCGGCAAACGGTAAGATTTTTACCTACAATTTCAATTTAAGATACTGATCAGTACATTTTTGCGTTAACGCAAAACGTTTACGGCAACGCTGACGTAGCAGTTCCGAATGAAATAAAAGTTACTGAAAACTGTGATCAAAAACTAATTACTAATGTCAAAATAATGCATAACTAAAAGAAAAACAGTTCATTCTCTGCACCTGGAAAAAAATTATAATATAATGAAAACACATTGCGTCTTAAAATACATGTCGAGTGCCAAACTATAGATAATGTTGCCATCTAGCAACCATGCTGCCAAAGTTTTCGCCAAGCCACCCACCAGTCACATGATGTATCCATGAACCAATTTTTTCATCAGCAAGTCTGGGAAAGCTCGGTCTACTTTTATTATTAGTCTATGGTTTGATTTTGACTTCCATGTTGGTAAGGAAGATTTTTTTTTTAGAGACAGGTAAACTGCTAGAAATAGAACCTTTTTTTCTTCAGATATGTTAGAAAAGTTAGCTAGCATTTATCTGTTTTCATGTCTCAAAGAAATTTCAGCTTCTTCTTACTTGGATAAGCATCTATACTTGTGTGCATAAGCATACTTCTGTGTGTAAACATGCTTATGTGCGTTTTTCTTCTGTATGTTTATACTTCAGTGGGTAAGCATACTTACAAGCATCTGCATGCTCTGTATGCACACTGCATATGTGCTTAAGCATACTATGTACTCGTGTACGTGCAAAAGCATACTTTCGTGCAAAAGCATGGTTTGCTTATGTGAGTAAGAATAACTATGTGCTTAATCATACTTATGTGCGTAATCATACTTACGTGTGTAAGCATGCTTACATGCAGGGGCGGCAAATAGGGGGGTCAAGAGAAGGCGGTCACACCCCTAAATTTTTGAGAGGAATGATAAAAAATGAGCAAATTCAATTTACGTAAATCACCGATCAATGTTCAAGAAAAACAATCTTGCTGGTTCTCCATAATGGTTATGAAAGTCGACACATTTCCACACATGAGCAAGTGTTTTCCGTATTTTAAATTATTAGAAATTCATCAAGTCTTTACTGGCCTTTTCAGAACAGAAAAAAACTAATGAAGAATCATGGTTAATTTTAACTAAAGACATAATTTCCTCATATAAGCTAAAAATATCTCGTTCTTGTGTGCTCTGCGTAACGATGGTTAGAGGCCCGTGCAGTGGTGTGGCTGCATGATTTTCACAAGAAAATGACTTAGTATTTTACTTTCATTGTTACGCTCACATATTAAGTGTGTCTATTTAATGAGTGTTCATCACTTTCTTCTGCTAGAAACACATTTCAGCTGCTCAATGCATAATTTGCTTTCATATAGATACTCTTTAAAAATACATATTATTTTTGAAAAAAATATATCACATCAACAAATATCGTTTCTTAAACTATGCAATCCCCCCCCCCCATATCATGATTATACTTGCTGTTAGCCAATATGTGTTTTGTTCCATACTGAGGTAATTCGTATTTAAGAAACTCAACCCCCCAAATGAAATGCTGAAATGCCACCCCTGCTTACACGCGTAAGCATACTTACATGCTCTCTCTTTTGTTTTCTAACATAAATATCCAGTTTTTCCTCCTATTTTTTAAACTAAAATCTACTGCTTATATTTCTTGCAAAAATTGCAGGTATGCAATTTTATTGTGGTTTTATCTTTTAGATATTTGTGAAACCCCTAATTTTAAAAACAAGTTTTTGGAGCTAAATCAGGGAATATGAGGGAATTACCAGGGAACTTTTTTTTCATGATTTTGTACCACCGTGTCTTCATTGTTACTTGATTTTGAAAACTTTGTGTTTATGTTTTTTCAAATGTTTAATTGATTTTCTATAATTAAATTTTCAGTCTGGCCTAACTCCTCTTCATGTAGCATCTTTCATGGGCTGTATGAATATTGTAATTTATTTAATTCAACATGGTGCAAATCCTGATGTTCCCACAGTACGAGGTGAAACTCCATTGCATTTGGCTGCTCGAGCTAACCAGTCTGATATCATTCGAATTCTTCTTCGTAATGGAGCTCATGTGGATGCTTCTGCTAGGGTAAGAGTTAACTAAATAATTTGCTTTTTCTTTCCAAAAACTAGATTTTTTAAACATGTTTTAAATGAGAAATTGTTTTGTTCTTTCCTGCAAGTTAACTGCAAATTATGTGTTAAAAAAGTAAAAGTAATGGTTTGTTGATTGTATGCTGCCAGCTTACTAAATTAATTTAATCCTTCTTTTTTAATAATTTTATGTCAGAGAATGCAGTGTGGTATAAATCTGTGTACAAAAAGTGCACATAAAGATCTAATTTTATCTTAAGACCTGAACTTTTTAGCTTATTTGGTATTTTTATACTTCTTCTTACTTTTGATGGTGATCTTCGTTTCTGTATCATTATAATCTTGGTAGTTTTTGTCATGTTCTTAATAATTTATTTCATTCTCTTTTCTTTCACTACAATACAGGAACAACAGACTCCACTTCATATCGCAGCTCGACTAGGAAATGTAGACATTGTAGGTCTATTACTGCAACATGGTGCTGCTGTAGATGCCACTACTAAAGATATGTATACTGCCCTACACATAGCTGCAAAAGAAGGACAAGAAGAAGTAGCTTCTGTACTTCTGGATCATGGCGCTTCACTAACAGCTACGACTAAGGTACCAAAGTTATGATTTTTCTATCTAAATTCATTTATCTTCTTTACTCATCTAAGAATTCTCAGACCATTGTATGAAACATTTATCTCATGCAATTATATGCATTGTCTGTTGTTTCCTAGATAATGAAGATATGAGTTTACAGTCGAGCCTTATTATACCGAATTTCTATTTTTCAAACTTTTAGTAAATCCCTATGGTCATTACATAGAAAAACTATTTCCACGCATCGAAAAGATCTCGATGTATCGAAATTATTTTTAGACATAGTGGGACATTTTATTTGACTTTAGACCTTTTGCTTCACAAAAATTAAAGTCTGAGAAAAAGAAAGCTCAGTGGTTCTTCCTACGAACCCCGCAATTAGCCATTTGAGGTTAAGGGGTGGACAAACAATTGGAGAAACTTTGAATTTTAGAACAAAACAACCAAGTTGTTTTAGATTTTCTGTTGCGGCTTGTCCTGTAAAACCAATTTCTAGCTGTTCCTTTTTTTCTTCTGTTGGTTGTTTTTCATTCCTGAATTTGTTAAGCTTGAGTAAAAATCTAAAAAATTTCAAACACGTCGAAAAATGAAATGCTAGAGGTGTTTTGTCCTCGATTTCAATTTTCAAGAAATGTTTTAACAAATTTTTTGGTGGATTCAATAAATGCAAACATTTATTTGGTGAACTCTTCGTATACTGACTATTCAACAAGACTTTCACAGTTATTTTTTTCTTTTTAACGAATGCAACTATGATGATTGTAACCAATGTCTAGATTACTGTTTGTTTAAAAGCAATAAAGAATAAGCTTTCTTATTATTTTTTTTCATCATCAACTTTCATATATTGTAACTCGCAAATAAGTTAGAGATGGAATTTCCTATAAAAAATTGAATTTAACTTTAGTGTTTTAGTAGTAGTTACAAAAAAATTAAGCTTGTTTCTTTGTATCCAATTTCCCCCCCCCCCCCCAGAAGTTGCTACTTCAATATATGGAGCTCTGGCTGAATGATAAAATGTATCAAATGATACATTTATTACAACACACATCTACTAACAGAGTTGGAACTGAAGCCAATTTTCATGTTCGTTAAAAAATATATAATCATACCTTTTTATTTTGTAAATAATTGATTTCTACATCTTTTTTAATGATTTCAATACAGGAAAAAACTATATCCTTTTTAATGATTGATGATCATTGAAAAAAAAAAGAAAAAAGAAATCAGCTATTCTAAGTCTACGTCCAGTCGTGTCTTAGCTGTAAAAAAACTTTTAATGCTTTAAGTAGGTGAAACTTTGCTACAACTTTAAACTATGATAAATTACTCTTCAAAATATAATTGAATTGCAATTAACCTGTTGTGTTTAAGAGACATGTAACCCTAGACTTTTTTTGTTTTGTTTTTAGAAAGGATTTACTCCTCTACATTTGGCAGCAAAGTATGGCAACATTAAAGTTGCTCAACTTTTACTTCAAAAAGATGCACCTGTAGATGCACAAGGAAAGGTATCAATCCATTTCTTCTGAATATTACTAAATGAAGCTTTAAACTTTGATTTCACGTTTTTTTAATTTGCATTTTTGTTCTGTCTTAAGTTCTGTAGCCTTTTTATTTTTTAACTTTTATATTTTAAGGATATTAAATAAAGTTTTTAATACTTTGCTGTTTTATTGATGAAATTTTAAAAAATTAAAATTTAAAAAATACATATTGTGTAGTTTAATTTTTTATTGAAAAACTGAAATTCTTTTTTTAAATTTGATCCAAATATGAATTTTGCTTTTTCATTTGATTTAGAATGGAGTTACGCCTTTACATGTGGCAGCTCATTATGATCACGTTAATGTTGCTTTATTGCTTTTGGACAAAGGTGCTTTCCCCCACGCAACTGCGAAAAATGGATATACACCATTACACATTGCAGCTAAAAAGAATCAGATGGACATTGCAACGACACTTTTAGAATATGGTGCAAAACCTACTGCTGAATCCAAAGTGAGATTTTTGAAAACCAAAAATTGATTTCATGATAAAATGAACACTGAATTTTCAGTATATAAGATGACTATAATTTGTTTTGGCTTTTTTGTGTATTATATTTGCTATGTTTAAGATTCACAAACATGCATTAATTTTGAAAAATATATAACATTTCAAAGATATATTATCATTTGTTGAAGAAAAGTGGCGAGATCTTCCCAAGCATTTGCAACTTCTTTGGGCAGTCTCTCTTTTATTTCTAAGTGGTTATTTATTAATATCAATTCTAGTTGAAAATTTACCCATCTAAATTCAATACTACTCAATGAATTTTAATATTTTTACCTATGTACGGTTCTCAGAAAACATTGAAAAATTAAGGATATGGAAAAATTAAGGATAATATATATATATACAGGGTGGCGACAGATCAGGGAAATCAGGGAAAAGTCAGGGAACTTTATTAATCAGGGAAAAGTCAGGGAAATATCAGGGAATTTTGAAAAAATTACAAAAAATCAGGGAAAATTGATTTTATAAAGAATTTTTTTTTGCTTTACAAAATTAAGTATCCTAATTCCCTATACCTTTTCTGCCAATTATCTGTTCAAAAAAAAAAAGAAAATTAATCAGGTGCAATTATACACTGCTGCATATTTGTGCATCTTTTTTCCTCAACGTCTAAGTATTGAATCTTACTTATTAACCACAGGATGAACTTCCTAAGATTGCTTCTGTGTCTGTTAGGTTGTTTACTTTACCTAGCTTGAAATTTCCTTTCATGCTTTCAATGCGACGTAAAATAAACAACTATACAGGCAAAGAGGTAGCCTTCATTAATGCCTTAGCTCCTTTGCCTTTATTCCATTGTCTCAAAGTGATTAGCGTACTGTAATCGCGATTTCTAGAAGAAATCTTTGTTTTTTGAATTAATACTATAAAAGCTTAAAAGTTATTACTTCTTCGCATTTTTAATTTAATTGCTAAAATTGAACTTTAAATTAAAAAACTGTTTTTTTTGCCATTATACTATTTGTTGTCACCGCAGATTATAAAGGTTTTCTTTTCTTCAGACTGAAGTGTGATTCTTTTATTTTATAACCAAGTTGTATTCTTTTATATATTTTGGAACTAACTAATTGCTTTTTTTTTTTGCATTTCAAAGTTGTTTGTTACAAAAGCAGTCTAAATTTTTTTCGTTACATACTGAAATCATTTGAAATAGAGTTAACTTGTGTACTTAAGTAAATATCTTTATTTTTTATTGTTAAAATGATGTATTCATTCATTAAAACCTATGTTCTTGATTAGAGAAAAGCTCCCTATAAATGGATGTCAAACGGTTTCATCTGTTTTGCATAAATATGTCAATTAATTATATAAGAATAACTACATTACTTCTATTCTTTCACTATTACTTGTTATTCTTGCAACAATTATTATACTGTTTGAAAATTTAGTTCAAAATAATTTCAATTACTTTTTAGTTCTATCATAAATACACATATGTTTTTAAGAGTGATTTAATAGTTTCTTAAAATTATTATGCTAAGTGGTTTCTGGAAGTCAAGTATTTTCTTTTTTTTTTTTTTTTTTAATATTCTATACTCTTTCCATGTAGAAAAATTTAATATACTGTTTTGTAGATTTTTTCCCTTAAAAAGATTGACTTGATATGTTTTTTAAAACCATTTTATTAAAAAAGTAGCATCTTTTTAAAATATATCTTTAGTTCAACACCTTTACACAACTTAAAACATTTAAAATACTGCATTTTATACAAACATACAATGGATTTCAAGTAGAGCAAAGAAAGAAAACCATTATCATTGGTAACGTAATTCAAGGGAAATTAGGGAAAAGTCAGGGAACTTTTTTTCACAGCTCCTGTCGCCACCCTGATATATTATAATATCTCAATTTTACAGCAAGAAAAAAGAAGGAAGAAATTATTTTTTTTTTTAAATTTAACCGACATACTTTCCAACTGTTATTACTTGTAATTGTTTTGAAAGTTTGAGTTCTTCTTCAAAAGTTCTATTGACAAATGTTTTGCAATAGTTCTCATGAATTTTTAATAAATGTAAGTTAGACGTATTTCTGGTGTGTAAGCTCCATAAAATCTTGTTAAATGCCAGTATTTCTTTTAAAGTTTCATAAAATTTTTGAGTTTTTGGCAGTCAACGACTTAAAGACTCAACCCCCTCCTCAACATCCTAAGCTTTCTTTGCTGCTCATTATAAAATCTTAATTTTCCTAACTTTGATTTCAAACTTTTGCATCAATTGTGATTCTTTATTCAAATTAACAATGATTGTTTATCTACCAAGTAAAAATCAGTTTGTAAAGTTTTCTTAGCTAATTTTTTTAAATCTGTTTTGGATAGGTCTTCAAAAGGTGCAGAAATTCCATATAAACTCTTAAATTTAGACTTTAAAAAATTCTTTATACTCCCTACATTATTTTTTGAAACTACAGAAAATTCTGGTGAAATGAAGAATGACATACTCTCAAAGGAGGCAAAAAACCCCTCAAAAAGAGCACAGATTCAGTTCTTTCATAGAAGTTTAATTTTTTTTTAAATATAAAAACTATAGTAACAACTGGTTTTGATATATTAAGCATCATTAAAATTGTGAAAAGAAAGGAACATTTTGAGAAATATGGAGAAAAGTTTAAATAGAAGAAGTTACTAAAAAAATTCTGCTTCCTTATTGGGGCTCATATTTTACTAGAAACTCTTAAAATACTTTTGGAAATTGGGACTTAGCTATACATTTAACATGCCTTGTCTTTTTTTGACTTTAATAAATTTTTTTAAAAATATTTATCTCTTATCAAACTTGATGAACTTTAAAATTTTACCTACACTGTCTGTTTCTCATTAGTTCTTAATGTGTGGAAAATTGGATAAAAGTTCTATTTATTTGTAGGCTGGATTTACTCCATTGCACCTTGCAGCTCAAGAAGGCCATACAGATATGACTACATTACTAATTGAACACCATGCAGACGTTAATTCACCTGCAAAAGTAATTACCTTCTTTTTCTGTCTAAATTTTGGATTTGATACTTTTAATCTTTCAAAGAATTAATATTCAGATGCATGATTTTTTCTTTTTTAAAATATGGTCTTATTTTTGAGGTAAAAGCTTTTTTTTCATTGAATTTGATATGGAAATATTTTAGTATATTTTTATTATTTTTCAATTCATATTTGTAGGGAATTTTTATGGAATGAATATTCTTTTGTAGAATGGATTAACCCCACTTCATTTATGTGCACAAGAAGACAAAGTAAATGTTGGAGCAATTTTAGTAAAGAATGGAGCAAAGGTTGATCCCCCAACTAAAGCTGGATATACCCCGCTACACGTAGCATGTCATTTTGGACAAATTAATATGATTCGATTTTTGCTACAGCACAAAGCAGATGTCAATGCCACTACATCTGTGAGTATTTTTAAACTTTTGGTTTGTGCATTGTATTTTGTTATTATTTTTACTATTTTTTCATCAAAAAAATCTATTTTTCCCATTCAATCAATATGGTGACTCATTGATGCTTAAAGGGTTTACAATGCGCTCCTTATATTTTATTGATTTGAAAATTTTTACCTTTATGAGATTTATATTCCTATGATAATATATTATTTATTGGATGCTATTTTATTTGTGAGAGAATTGACTTTTTAAACTTTCTTACCAAGTTCACTAATAATCTGCTCATTAATGTGTAATGTCCAAATGATGCTGTACTTATTGGCTTCCCATTACTTGTAGACCTAGTGCATACCCTAGAGATAACTAGTGGGACTATAAATATTGAGTAATAGTTGTTTCAATTCACTGTTATTTTGCAACTCCATCAGTTTGAGCTGCAGCTCTGGTTTGACTGATTCACAATCCTCACTGGTTGTTAAAAATGTCCAGATCCTGTTTGATAACTTTAAAGTCTTGAAATCTTCGTTCAAATTCTTCATTAAGACATTTCAGGTTTTTCTCATCGCTCCTAAGTTTGTCTTCCTTAACTTAGGAAACTGTTATTCTATTCCAGCTATGTAGAAAATACATTTTGTCTTTTGTATAGGAGTTATTCAAAACCATGTCACGGTCCATATTGGCTAGTTCAGAGAGCCACATTTAGCCTGCAGGGCATACTTTACCCATGACTGCCCTAACCACTAGGTCATGTAAATTGGTTTCCATTTAGAATTTTTGAGCCAATGCATTTCATGATTAAATTCGGCCATTTTAATTGTATGAATGCTGTTACAATTCTTGTGTGTATAAATGATTTTACCTTTAGTTGTGTGAGTGATAGATGTGTTTTAATGTTTGAGTATTATCAGTTTGTTGTCTCTAGTATTATTTCTTGTTTTCCTGTTCGGATCTAATTTTCATATTCGTTGCAGATTTTATAAATTTGTCAACTTTGTTAGTTTAAATATATTTTAAATACAGCCCAGTATTTTTTTAATATTGTTTTACCTTAAAGTAGTTAAGATGCGTTCGAAGTTAAACTTGAAACTTAAAATATGATTTATCCCCATCCAAGTTTTTCAAGGAGTATTTAGTAAATAGATAATTTAGTAATGTTTTTGCAGAAAATTTTAAATTTTGTAAATTAAGAGCATTGTAGAAACATATGTGATATATGTGTTTATGTTTGACATGTTTACATTATGTAATTCATATTACAGCATGGTTATACACCTTTGCATCAAGCAGCACAACAAGGACATACACTTATTATTAATCTCCTATTAGAGCACAAAGCTTCCCCAAATACTACAACAAATGTAAGTGCTATGTATTAAACTCTTTTTAATTAATTAGTGATCTTTTCATAACATATGTATCTGCTGGTTTTATCTAATATCTGAATTTCTAGCTCATTATCCACGGATTGTCTGTTAAAATAATGTCTAATGAGGTGTATAGGCTGCCATGGATTATCTGTCCTTTCTTTTCTCTTAAGGTCAAAGAGCCAAGAACCTCCATTTTTTTAAATAGCAAGATTCACTAATAGAGACTACTTCTTTGCCTGTAAGCCTGGTTCATTTTACGTAGCCTGAATTTTCCTTTTATGTAATTTAGGTTTGGTAAATTAAAAACAGCATAATTAACGAAGTAGCGGTTTCCATTTGCACTAACCATTTGTACTGATTACTAATTTAGCACCTTTGCCTTTATTTTTTGTCATAAAGTAATTAGCGTACTCAAATCAGTTTAAAAAAAAAAAATTTTATTTTTCAGATTAAATTTCATTATGGCTTGAAATTTATTTCAAGTTTTTAATTTAGTTGATAAAATTGCATGATAAATCAAAATTAACTTCGTTTTTGCTATCATATTATCCACGTTATCCCACCACAGATTATACAATTTTTTTTCTTCACGACAATTTTAGGACTTGCAGATTGTATACCGCCAGGGATAATATGCTGGAAATTACAGTTCATTAACATTTATATAATAAATAAGTATCAGGCAGCTAATTAAAATGAAATGCTTTCTTCCTTTTAATTTAAAGTATTTCTTAAAAGCGTTTTGGAAAAAAAGTCTTGTCTTAAATAGTTATTTGTTCTCTTCACTAATTGTCATTTGTCTTCTTAGCAAGGACAAACTGCCCTCTCCATAGCACAAAGACTTGGTTATATCTCTGTTGTTGAAACTTTGAAAATAGTCACAGAAACAATAGTCACTACAACTACGACTACGGTTACAGAGGAGAAATATAAAGTAGTTGCACCTGAAACTATGCAAGAAACATTTATGAGCGATTCTGAAGACGAAGGAGGTAAGATAAGCTCACAATTATTAGAAGATTATTATCCATACAAAAGATGTCATCAGACTTCTATTATTTACCTGTAGCTTAAAATTCAAAATTTACTTTAAAAATTTCAAAGGAATTTTTGATGAATTTCGTGAGATTTATTTACACCATGTGTATTGTTTTGAATCAAAAATCTTTTGCAAAATAGCTAATGCTGTCAAGATATCTGGGTTTTTGCTTCTTCTTGCCTTTCTGCACTTCATTTTATGGTTTGCATGGCGTACTATTTTGCTTTTTCTTTGCTTATCTCTTTGATCTTTATTTTGCCTATTTACTCGCTTTGCAATCAATAAATGTGTCAAAAATATTATTCTGTTATTAAGCATTGTTAAACTGATTTGATGCACTGCATTTGAAGAAAATAATTGTTTAAAATTTTCAGATTTATTGTGGATAAGTGAAGTATTCTTAACAAACGATTTGAACTGTTAGTTAAAAATATTTTATTCTAGAACTTCTCAATTTTCTAGCATAATCTTGTTTTAAATTTAGCATGTATACTAAATGTATATTATAACTTTTAATATTTTAATGGAGTCAAACTATTTTTCGAACTTTTGTTTCATTTCGAGAACCATTGGTAATCTAATTAAACAGTATTTGAAATGAAATGAAATTATATATTCAGTGTAACTTCTCTGGAGCAACCATTCTCCTTTCTTGAAAAAAGTGGTTGTTAATAGAGGTTGGTTGCTCTTAGAGATTGCTTTTGGACATGCAGGAAACAGTCATATCACCAACAGAAATCATTTATATTCTGCTTACAGCGTGTTAATTATGAACATTATGATAAGAATATGTTTGAATAGAGAAACAAAATTTTTTTATTTTTAAATGTTTACTAATTTTGCTTTAACATTTTAAAGGAGATTTGCCTGGTTTAGATCTTTAGTTTATTCCGAAAGTTTTTGTTTTTCGTTTAGCGGTTTAGCTTTTAACATCAAAACTAAATGATTAATGTCCTTATAATTAGTGCAATTTGAGTTCAACATGAGCTTATTTCTTAACTGTTCAAATGAGCAGAAAACAGATTAAATGCTCAAATATCCTAGAAATGGCTCTGTTCCATTCATAAACAAGTAATACATGTCAAAAATACAAACTACTGTCCGAATGGACCAGCTGCCCTTCTCACTTGCCTTGAAATCAAAAGTTTTTGCACTTTATTAACTCTCGAAAGTGTTTGCTCCTTTCGTATTAAGAAAGAACTTGAAATTGTCCGTACATTATCACAACTTTTTAAAATATGAATGAAGCTGCTTCGATTTTAAAGACAAAAAACTGTATTGTCCTGCTAATAAGTGATGCTGCAGTGTTGAAGGAATTTTTTGTTGGTAAACTTTGTAATGCATTGTTTTAATTTTGAATGTGCTTTTTAAGCATTTCTGCATTTTAGCTGTTCTTTTGACAGAAATATCTGATATAAAATAACTTCCCGAAGAATAAACTACGTAATTCAGGCTCAGGGATGTTTGTTAAGGGAGGTTATGGGGCAGGCTGCACCATTGAAGTTTTTGGGGGATTTACTTTGGAAGTCTCATTCTCTCTTGTGCTGGGAGGGGGGGAATTCTCTGTTGGTTCCATAGGGATGCATAATGGAATGAGGGGCATCTCTGCACACTTCATTGGTTTAGTTCTTCATATTTTTCTTTGAATTTATTTAGTAAATTTTAATAAATGTTTTTCCCAACGTATTGATATTCTGAGAAAACATTTATTAAATTTTAAGTTTAAATTAATGTTTAAAATTTTCTCAAAAGTGAAGTTAGAGTAAGCTATTGGTTTAATAATTTATTACATAAATGCTTAATGTGTCTAAGCATTTTCCAAGAATTGAAGTTGTGTTTAAAATATATTATTGTTGCACTAATTTTTTGGTTTTTGCTGTTGAAAATTATATAAGAAGTGCATTAAATGTTTGCAGTTTAAGTTTAAAAGGTACTTTTTTCATCAACTAGTTGATCCTCACTCTACGTAATATGTCACATCACTAAGTCATTTTTATTTGCTGTGACTCTGATAAAGGCATCATCATGCAATAGTTGCTTTTATCTAATAATAAATTATTTCCATATTTTTTTTTGGAAATTGTGATCATTTTCATTTGTTTCTTATGCGCTATTTGCATGAAAGAGCCATCATAAATCAATATACTTTAACAAAGTCTTTTTCATACTTTTGAATGATAAGGATGAAAATTTCTGCAAAATGACAATATTTCTTTTTTCTGAGCCAAGCTTGACTTTTCTAATATATTTTCTCAGTTGGATATAATTTAAAGTGTTTTTTTTTTATGCTTTGCAAAAGCAAAACTCTATCAATACAAATTTGTCCCGACATAGATAAGATTATTTTTCTCCATTTTTAATTATTAACCCTTCTTGAAAGAAATTGTACAAGATTCATTCCCCAGAGACACAGCTTGTTTCACAGGCTCACATAGTTATGCACTGTATTAAAGCGGAAATACATAGAAGAATGAAAAATGGAATTTTACACATCATAAACGCAAGCAATAACTGCACAGTTGTTACTTTCACCATTTCAGAAGCTCCCTCTCTAATATCCACTCCTCCTCTTTAAAATAGTATCATTCACATGCTCTGTCAAAGTCAGTGCATTGCGTTCCAAAGTGTATTGTGTTTTTCACTTTATTTATCAACCAATTAATTTCATTCGAGTTTTATAGAAAATGCTGGGAACTACATTCATATTCCAGATTTATTTGTAGTGGGCATCTCTTTATGATGCAGTATATAATGAATTGTTTACTCAATTTATAAAATGATTGTTTGATTTGATTATCTAGAGAATTCACCTTTTGATTTATACCTGTTTGAAACTATTGAACAATTACTAAATGGTGGGATCTGAAATCAGAATAACTTGAAATTGGTTGGTGATCTACGAGATTGTCGTGTGAACATATTTTTAAATAAAATTTATTCTAGGACTAAAGTTAATTACTTAAAGCAGATTTATGCCTTTTTATTTTGGACATTTTAAAGTTTGTTAAAATTCAAAGTATTCTTTTCTACATTGAGAAATGTTTTTAATGTGCACAATAAAATCTCTGGAAATTTTAATTATCATTAATGTGATTTGTAAATATGTATGTAATTATCTTAATTTACAGATTTAAACCTTAGCCAAAGGTTTAAAAGTAAATAATTTCAAATATTTCAAATGAAAATGTAATGGATTCAAGAATATATACATTAATATAAATAAATACCTTTGTGCTGAACAGTAAAGTAAGACAAAACAACGTTAGAAGAAGCAAATGCTTTTAATTTGTGCTTCTTCTAACGTTGTTTTGTCTTACTTTATATACATAACTTCAAAAACTTTTTAAAAGATCAAATAACAGTCCTTCGTATTAATAGCTGTCTTTTGTTTTCAATAGCTGTTTATGTCTAAATAGTTTACGCATAAATGTGTTTAATTTGTTCAGAACATCATGTTTAAAGAGCTTATTAAATTTTGTTGCAATTTTAAATTTTATTGGAAATAATCACATGCATGTGCAAGCTGTTTTATGCATATTAAACATGATATGTTATTAAAAGCATTATATGTTGCTTTTGCTAGTAGATTCTGTTTAGCGATACCTTGCCTAGGAATTTGTTCTGTAGTTATTTCACTTTTCCTGATGTCATAGTGGTTCTTTAGAAATTTCCGAATAGCTCTTATTGTATCTGTCCTTCCATGGGAGGGTTTTGGGTTGTCTGGCATTTTCTCTAGGTTATGGCTTTTGGACACTTAAAATTCATTAGGGTATCTGGCATGGTGTATTGACATGTGTATTTTTGTATTTGCTTTCATGCAGTTTTTTGAACTAGATTGGCATTCTTATCAAACCATCCCTAACAAGCATAGTTCAGGGTTGTCAAACTAAGGTAAGCCCCTTCAATTGATTATGAGGTTAAAATTCATTTTAAGACACAAGTTCAAAATTAATAAATAACTATTTGGTAGTAGAAGTGAAAAAAACTTTACATGAAATAATTAATTTAAATTTTTTAGATATACAATTTTAATGTTTTTATTTTTAGAGGTATGCTTTTGTTTTCAATGTTTTATCTACTTCATTTTTTTTTCAAGAAAGTTTCTTGTCTTACAATGGAAAGTTTTTTTTATTTTTGATTGCTTGGACCAAAAAATGTTCAAAAACTTTTCCTCTAATTTTTTAAAAGTAAAATTTTTTTAACATTTTTAGATTGTAAATTAAAAAAAAATGCTATCAGATTAGACCTACTTTTCCACTGACTTTAATTGCTTATGGCTGAGGCATCACAAGCCTTTGTCATTTAGTTATTTCACATCCTCCATTTCATTGGTTACAATAGTTCAAATCAAACCATAGTGACAGGCTATCGCATATCTCATTTTTGTAAAAAATAAAAATAATAATAATGATCTTACTTTTTAACTTTACATTTTATGTTGAAGTTGAAAGGAAAGGTCATATGTTTTGCCTAATTTCAGACTTTTCTTTATTTGTTATTTATTTTCTTTTTTCTCCTTGTTTTAATTTTTATTTTGTTTGTTATTTTTTTGCGGAATTTTTTCAAAAAAGATAGATTAAGATAAATACACTCAACTTTTATAGCCAATGATCCAGTAGAAAAAATCTTATTAATTACGCAAGTTGATAATAGAAGTTCTCACGTTTTCCCTCTAAGCTAAGATGATAAAATTTCCACAGAGTAATGACATGTGCTAGATTTATGTCACCAGATTGGATGGCACTTTGAAGTTTTTACTTCTCAGCTATAAGTTGCGGAGTTATTTTACTTATTTATTTATTTATTATTATTATTATTATTTAATTTTTAAATTTTCGTTTTTGTAGTGAAATATCCTAAGAATTAAAAATTCTCTGCATTAATCTTAGTAATAGCCTGGTTATTCTAGCAGGGCAACCACAGTTCGTTTACTTTTTGGAAATAAAAAGAAGGGTTTGTGCAGATTTTAAAATTAGTTTACAACATAAGAGACTTTCTTGATTTCAGACTTCATGTTGCATATTAATGTTGCAAAATAGAAAGAATGCAAGATTGAGCTTTATAGTGGTTGATATTGTTACGTTTGATACAGTTCTGATAATTAAATGAGCAGTTTAAATGTAACAGTGAAAGTGAAACATCTTTATTTCATTTTTTTTTTCTTGTTTTGTCATAACTTCGAACACCAGATTTTATTTGCCTTTTTGCATTTTGAATACCTAAGCTAATTCTTTATATCACAATATTGAAATGCAGCATTAATTTGATTGCTGGATTAATATGAGCTAATGTTTTAGGCATTCTAGCACATTTTTGCTGTCTAATGAATTTAATTTCTGTGGCAGTCTATTATTAACTTAATATATATTAATGCCATATAATATTTTTTCCCCTTTTACTAACATTTAGTGATTTTAGGTAAATGAAAAACAGGCAAGGCTTCCAAAACATTTTTCTTAAAATTGCCAGAGAAGTTTTGTAACTCCTTTCTTTCTTCACCAATGAATGTAAAAAAATCATGCTGGATTTTAATGTCTCCAAAATTTAAGTGCTTTGATTTTTTTTAAAACTCAAGTCCTTGAAACTTTATTGCAAATGTATTGATGGCCCCATTGCCTTGATAAGTTGAATTAGCTCAAAAACATAATGAATTGTTTTTTTTACAAGAAACTGTTGGACTGTTAAGCATTGGGAAAAGAAAAAAAAAGAAGTTTTTTTTCCTGAAATTAAAACAATTTTTTTTATAAATAACTTTTATTGACTATTATTTAAAGTAACATAATCTGTTTTTTATTTTTTTTAAGCATCAAATAGCATTTATAGATATTTTTCTTTAAGTTAATTCATTTTCTGAGGATTTTACTTTAAAGCAGATTTTCTTTGTAATTTTATCTTCCAGCATTTGCATTCCCCCTCCCCATTTCAGCAACTTTCTATTTTTGTTAGAGTACTTTTAAGTGAATTTTTCATTGAGTTAAAAAACTTTTACATTTTCAGTAACCAGCTTACATATAATAACGATTAAACAGCTTTTCTGGCTCTTAGGATTTAAAATTTTTTTTTAAAAAAAGAGAAAACCCCCCTTAACTATGAAGGGGCCTTTCACCAAAGAGTTTGGGAATCTGGTTTGATAACTGAGTGGGTGGGATTGTAAGATCTGTAGCTGATGGTTTGATCCCTTGGAACAGGTGATGATATAGAAGACACCTCACTGTATGGGAAACCTGCCCATGCCACCCACGTGTATCTGCCTTATATCGAGGGTCAAAAGTTACTGATGAGTAAGTTTTCACATAACACTTGCCCCCTTCTAGTTTTCACTTGAAATTTGTTTACTCTTTTCTCTATTTCCTTTTTTGTTTTACACATTAATATGTTTTATGTTATTTTGTTAATTATCCATTTCATATTTCTAACCAAATCATGTTGTGTGCGAAATATATGTATTTAATTGTTAATTAGTCTTCCTGTAAAGGCATGTCTCTAACTACCTTGTAATAGATGTAAATGTAATACCTGCATGTGTTTTTATGTTTTCCCAGTTTTAGTTTTGTTTTGATGCTTGTGTTTTTTTTCCCATATGAACATCTTTCTCCTCTTGTGCACTTTCTACTAGAAAGGGGGTGAAAAATAATCGTGAGAGATACACAGTGTATATTCATGGCTTGGGCAGCTACACGTTTATTTCATTTGTCAGCTTTTAGTACACTGCTTTCAATTGGAAGTATTATTTCAGCACTTAGCCACATTAAGCTTTTGTTCATTATTTTTGTTTGCAAAACATATTCTACTCTAATCTTGAAATTATTAAAGCTAAAAACTTTTCTTTTTAAATTTTAGTTTTAAGTTTTAATCCGAAAACTATTGCTGTACATGCTGATTCTTATTTTTCCATACATTTTTAGTTCTCAAAATAAGAGTTTGTTTTTAAAAGTATTTTTCATGTAGCCATTATGGGTTAGTGAATATTCGAAACCTTGTTTTTGGCTGTATATTCATACATTTTGCAATGAATAAGAGTTTTTTCAATCTTTGATGCTAAAAGTCGCACTTTTTTTTTTGAATGGTGAAAGGAATTTAGAAACCTTTTAGTTGCTCAACAATGGGAACTTTTCTTTGTTGATGTCTTTACTTTCTAATTTGAAGAATCATTTTCATCATAAACAAAATTAAGATTATTATAAAAACCTAAATTCATTCTTGAAATCTACTATTTTCGTTTATAGTCTGTAGAGGTCAAGTTATTCTGTATTTATTCGTGAAAGGCCATTTATATTTATGCATAAATCCTTTATATGTTTAAAACAATTTATATCTAAATTTCTCTTTAACGGTTTAAATAAGTTTTTAACTTATCAGATGTGAATACTTTTTTCCCTTTTTTTTTGTTTTGGTTTTGTTTAAACCACATTGTATTATATAGTAAGCATAAAGTTGCATAGTTTGTTGTTTCTTTAAAATTTAGCTCACTCTCTTTATCTTCATAATATTAAATGAGCTGTAATAATCTATAAATAACTTCAAGTTATATCTTTGCGAGGTTTTAATCTCGTTCCTATCAGGTTCTCAAACCAGTCGGAAGCAAAATTTTTCTGAAATGCATAAATTGTTCAGACATTATGATGACTATTTTTTTGTTAAAGGACTGCAGTAAAATAATTGAGACTCTTTCTACTGCCTTACGGTTCACTTTATATTGTTCTGAGATTTTTTGTGTTGTTGTTACTAAAACATCTGACACCCCTACTTAGTTTTCCCACAAGTCTTTCACATAATTCACAAATTGGTGTTTAAAGACTGATCGCTCAGTTTGTTGATCTTCTTTTTCATTTAGCCTGGCCATATTTGACGTGGAAATTGGCAAGCAGTCAAGTTTGAACAATTCCATTGAATGAATTGAGCAGGGGAGAAGGAAAAATAGTGATGGGATTTTGATGCATGCATTTTATAATATCAATAGAACCTTATTTATTGTATTCACTAAGTTGAAAATGAGGGGAAACAAAAATAGTTTTTATGGAAGCAACAAAATGCAGTATTTCATCAATTAATTTTGTTGTGAGAATATAGATGAAATATAGGTTGCATTAAAAAAATTATTGCCAGGGAGAAACGAACCTGCTTTCTTCGAACCTGCTTTTTAATAATTAAGAGGCAAACACACACATCTGTAATGGAAAACTAAGGTCACTATTATCTAGTTGATGCTTCCATTTCCGCCTACAAACCGGACATTTGCCTTTCTTCCTCATTGGTGGTCACACGGTATACGACTGCTTTCGTAAGAGGCTGTAGATAAATAACAATTGTCATTCGCTTAAACATTACAATGTAATAGAATTTTCCACTTTGTAAGGTTAAAAAACTAAAAGATTATGAGTGAAGTGGAATGACAGACTATATCTGACAGAACTGTTGCTTTCAATTGCTTTCAACGTATAGTTGCCATTTTATTTCTAACTCAATTTTGACTAAGTCTGATGTAAGTTGTGTCAAAAAGGATTAAAAACGGGAAGTTGATGAAGGTAAAGTTCATGTGTTCTGTGCAAAAGACTTACAGCCTTAGTAAATCCCCACTTTGTTTTAGCATTTTAATTCTGAGTTAATGAGGCAATTTTCCCCATCTTTGGATGAAAGTCTGCTTTTGAAATCAGTAGTCTACTTATAAGGAGTAAATTGTTTTCATTGATATACCTTGTGAGGAAAATGAACTTAAGCATTTATGCATTCTTTCTGTTTTCAGAATGGTAATGAACTTAAGTTATAAATGAATTTTTAAACTAGGGATATTTATTTTAAAACAGTTTTAATTAATTTGAGCAATGTTTGTTCATTAGAAGGCTCCCGGTTTTCACTTGTGTGCCCTTTTTTCATGTGGTCTACCAAGTAGGGAAAGGGTCCCTCTAGCAGGTTTTAAAATACCTTTCTTGAAGGAAAGAAACACTTGCTCTTAGTATTATATAACAGTGTTTCCTGTCATGCTTGAAACATCTATATTCGCTGTTTTATTGAACTTAATAATTAACAGTGGTGAAGGGGGGGGGGGGCTAAAATAAATGAACTGAAATGTTATAAAGCCTGTGTCATTTCCGACAAAAAAGATGCAGAACATAAAATTCCTGATATGGAATTAATATAATGGTTGAACTGAAAGTATGTGCGATGAAAAGCAATATATTTGATCCATAAATTGCACTCGTAAATGATGTGCAATGTTTTTTTTTTCATTTTACAATGAAATTACAACGGAAAAATAATTAGTTTTTGTGATACTGGAAACTTTTAAAATGTCATACAGGATATGATGGAGTTTTAAATTACTAGGTCAGTGGACACCCGGTAAGATGACTTGTGTGAAATTTTTTATGAACTATATTGGAACTTGCAATTGTCACCTGCATTCAGAGGTTTTTCTGATGATTCCAATTTTTCTTTCTTCAATACTGTTTATATTATTTCTTCCTACATTTGATACGTGTACTTAAACATTTCCATTTTTCTATAATAAATCCGTTTTATTTATTTTGACACCAAATAGATGATTTGGACTATTCTTATAAAATGTTGATTTTCCTGAATTTTGATATTAAATTGAAATTCTGTTCAAGAAACTAGTTCAGTGAACATTGACATTTTTTTTGAAATCTAAATTTGGAGGAACTTATCAACTGTGATGAAAATGTCATTCATAGCTATTCATAGTATTTCCAATTTGGTGGGATTATCACATGGTGTGAGTAAAGATAGTTAAGACGAATTTCGAGTTGTACTTGCTTTTGATGTTGTGGTAAAAGGATTTTATGGTTTTAGAACTTTTCAAGCAATAAAATTTTCAGGAATAATTTAAAAAGCCTCTCAGTGATTGAATGGGCTCTTTTGATATTCAGATGAAGAATTATAAAATGATTTAAACAAAAATTACCAGATGTTTTAATCCTAACTCAATTTGTATGTATGTCATAATTTGTTAGATACTGCATGAAATAAATTTTAATGTATGATGAATCTGATGCAAGTATTTAAAATTTTTTGTACGCTCCAAACATTTTTCATAAAGTTATTTTATTGTCTTTTTTAATGATTTTTGAAAAAAAATTCTCAAATCGACACAGATTGTTATATTTTTTACATTTTACATGTTTGTAAAATTGTGAACTAAATTCAAACGAAAGCTCCTCATTTTGCTGAAGCTTTCTGCTTCACAACGTGCAATAAAATCTTCGGGATTTCCTCTCCTACTTTGAAAAGAATGCCTTACATAAATCCAGCAGCATCAAAACCAGAGATGGTTTATTTTTTTCTCTGAACCAGTGCCATCATGGCGGGAGTGAGTCTTTCTTTCTATGATACATTGAGCTCTGTCCCATTCAAATTTTACTTTGTGTTTCAAAAAAAAATTTCCAAGAAATCATTGGACATGTTTATGAATAATTTATTTCTTTACTTAACAGAAAAAGCACTTCTTTCAGGTTAATGAGAAAAATATTGTATTACAATTGATCAAGATTCATTGGCTTTTTAATGATGTTATGGTAGTTAGTATAAATCTTACTCTCTTATTTAATTCTTATATTTTAAACAGCTGATTTAATTTTAGTATTACAAAAAAAATACTATGTAAAATTTTACTCAATTTTTCTCCTGCACTTTTTTTCTATTAATCTGCATTTTCAGAAAGAGCATAGCCTGCCAACATAACATTTGAAACAAAACAGTTTGAACTTTATTTTGTGTTCTTGTCACCATGAATGTGCAAAAGGTTAAGTTCAACTTTTGTGTGTTGAAATGCCGGCCTTTTATAGAGTTACTAATTGCTTTTTAAAAATATGTCAACAGGCCTGTCATTTAAGGGTGTCAGTAGGGGGAAGTTGCCCCAACCATAGTTTTGTGAAATCAATGTATTTTTAATTTACATATATTCGAGCATGGTTTTCATTTTTTGATATAAATTGCATTAGGTGTACCTTTTGTCCTCTGTTGTAGAAAATTTTTAAATGATGGATCTAACATATCTCAATCATCATAAAACAGTTAAATTTTCACATCGACATCTAAATAAGCAGTTAGTGTTTAATTTTTTCTTAGGTAACATCCTAACCTCTAAAATGCTGCTTCTCTTCTTCCAACAAAATTTCATGCCAACTTACGGTAAACGCAAAAAGTGAAAATCGTGAAATCTGTGTTATTGGTTTTATTTCTTTCTTTTTTTTTTGAACAAAAGATAATAATTTTTAAAATTTCCTAAAATGGGATACATTTTTTAAAAAGAAAGTCAATAATGCAGTTGCTGTTTGTTGTAAGCAACACTTATTCTCATTTACTTATTTGGTAAGCTGTCGTTTAAATTAAATGTGTATATTAATTACAGTTTTGCAAACATTGTTCTGTTTAAATTTGTTGAAAATATACATCTTAACTCATTATTGATTATTCAATTAAGAATTGCTAAAAATGAATTATAAATTTCTTTTCTGCTTATTAATTTATTTTTTTTAATGAAAAATTGCTGCTATTTGTTTTCTTTAAAATGTGAATTCATTCTATTATTTCAAGGAGTTTTTTTTTTTAAATATATTTCTGTTTTTAAAGTTAACTCTGGTCTTATGTTTCTTTTACAATTCGTATTGGAAAGCTTTTAGTTTGTTGAAAACTTTATTGCTAAAAGCAAATGAAGTATTCATTTTTCATGAACATTTTTTATTTATTGCTTAATTTTTCAACTAATATTTTTTTCCAGAAACAAAAACTGGGATTATTTTTCAATATATAACCAGTTAGTGTTTTTGAATTGTGAAGCATTTGGAAGCATTTTTGTTTTTAGGCAGCTATGGATTAATTAGTTGAAAGCAAAACTACTACTTTTAGTCTTTAACTAATTTTTAAGTTTTACTATTATATTAAATGTCCTACTTCATCAAGTTAATAAATTTTTTTAAGAATACCCATCGTTGATTAAAAACAATTCTTATTAATGCCATGCTGAAATGTAACAAAAGTTGTCATCAAAGGTTTTTAATGTTATAGAAAACTAATAGCAATGCCCAAATGCACTAAGAAGAAGTATACTAAAAATAAAAAGGACATTTATTATCAGTGCACATGATAGTAAGGATGTTAAATTTAGCTTTCATTATTGGGAAGCATTTATGAAATCCATAAAATAAACTTTGTCAAGGGATGCCTGCAGTTTCCTGAGTTAATTTACAGTGAGATCAGCTTCAAATATTTTCAATTCTAATGCATAAAATGATTTTAACCATGCATAATATTTTGATCATACTAGGACTGCAATTTTAAATCTTGTAAAAGAGTCTAAAAAGTCTAAAAAGCTAATTTTGAACTAGTGTTAAAAAATAAAAAAATAAAAAAAAAAGTTTAATAACTAAATGTTTGGAAACAAATAGGTAAAAAATGGCATGTTGATTATTGTTTAACCATTATTTCAAACCTTAATTGCCTAAATATATGGGATAAAATTATAAGAATAATCAAATTATCTTTCAAATTATTTTCCACTACAGTGCCCGCCGATAATAAAATCACTGGATTATAAAATCAGCCACTTTTTAAAATCAAATCTGAAAGAACAGAATTATTGCAATACCAAAACAAGTTAAAATCATCCTTTAATAAAATCACGATAGCGCCGTTTTATCAAATCAAACTTTCGGTACTCATGCATAAAAAATTGATAAAGAAGCACCAAGAAGTTTCCCGAGTACTGAAACTTCAAAACCTTTAATAAGGTATGCCAGTTTATAAAATCAGTCGCTTTATAAAATCAAATGTCTTCAGAACGAATGTGATTTCAATAAGGGGCGGGCACTGTATTAGGTAACTGACAAAATTTGCCGAAACAGTTACTCAAATCCAGTATTCACTTTAAATACAGAAAGAAGCAAAAAGTCAAAAACCTTTCCTCGTTTCTTGATAAAGTTAGAGAAAATTTTCCTGTTTATTGTTTTTGGTGTTTAACAATGTAACCTGTAGGGGTAAGAAGCCGTAATCTACACTTTGTTGGTACATTTTGCTTTTTCTTTTCTTTTTTAGTTTCAATTCTGTGTGTTTATGTTTCTTGTGGTATTAATGGCATATCCATAATTTAGCTGAAGATACAATGATGGGTGATCAGTCTTTGCATTATATGACTACGGATGAATTGAAAGCATTGGCAGATGATAATACTTTAGGGATTGATGTAACTCGAGATGAAAGAGGAACAGACTCCATGCTTACAGGTAATTTTAAGCTTTTGTTTCATTTTTTAAAATCTTAGTTTTCTCCATAAAATTTCTGCACTTAAAAATCCTGTTATGACAAGTTTTTTTTTTTGAAAAATACCATTTCTCATTTTTATTTTATCTACTTTTATGCTTTATGAAAAATATATTCTGTATATCATGGAACTAATAAATGTACATGGTAAAAAAAAGTGTGCACATATATATGTATACATACAAACACACGTATACATACAAGTCAAATGTTAATTCATCGCTTCATATTATCTGGAAAATAGCAATAAGCAAAACTTTGCTCCCCCCCCATTCCCCATTAACATGTATGGCATTCAGGGGCATTTTGATTTTATTGCTTACTTAATTTCTTTTTCTTATATAAAAGTATTATAGCAATAAATTACTAAACACTGACCAACACTGATCCACATTTTCAACACTGATTTAAGTAAATGAATCTATTTAAACTGTGTGTGTATTCTCTAGTATTATACTTGCCTCTATATGATGGTTGTTTTTAGGGAGTCATTTTTCTGTATGGTAGTTGGCGATCTTATTTTTCTACGTCACGAAACTTGCTTGGAATTGTTTTTTTTTTTTCAATGTCAGCAAAAGGGGTGGGTGGTCTGTCATTTTCTAGATAATGTAAAATCAATGTTTAAATCACACCTTTTGTCGCTATTATCCAAGAAAAATGATTTTAATTAATAATAATTTGCCCGAAATCCATTATATAAACGTATGTATAATCGCTATGTTCACCAAAACTTTCATTGTACTTTTACCAAGTTGGTAAGTTTATTTTGTAATAAGAAAAACAAAATGCATTCTACTCGACTATTGGATAAAGCTTTATTGTTGAAATTGATAATATTTGATTTTAATCTTTAAGGAACTCTGTTCTTCTTTGCATAATAATTAACTGATCAAATTTTTTGTTGTTGCTTATTTTGGTTAAGGCTTTGTTTTAATGTTGCAGCTCCATTGACTGCTGAAGAAGATCACTTAACTCCTCAACATGTTATTCACCAAGAAGCAACGTTTAGTAGTACTATGGCTCCTGACAATGTTGATCTTGCTAGAGCCCCTGTACATGCTGGGTAAGAAGTTTCAAAGATGTAGAAAGCATTTTGCTTTGATTGAAAATTCTATTGGTTCCTTGGATTAAAAATGTATGCATCAAACACTGTTATGCCTGTAATCGACAAAGTTTCAAACTTTGTAGTTAGTACTTTGATTATTTACTTTAAAAAGTTTATTTATTAATTATGCATATTACCAATGTTTTTTTTTCCGAGGTCAAAGAATAATTATGAAAGATTCAGAAAGGGTATATTTTTATTTTAAATTTACGAACGCATTTTGTTTAATCTCAGTTAATGTCATAGGCACCACGTTTATTATGGACCCTCCTTCCCACATCATGCCATGGGGCTCCTCTCCCATTTTTGTCAATGGGTATGCAAAAATAAGTTTTAACCACATTTTTTTTTTGTTCCGAACCCCATTTCAGTCTGAGCCCCAGTGCTGTAGTACAAATGGCTCCTGTGGATGCCATGGTTAAAATTCTACATTCTGATAATGTTTCTTATTGAACTTTAGACAAAGCTGCTTGCAAGTGCTGTACTGAAGTTCTGAAGTTCAGCATTTTGTGTGCAATATTTGTTTCACATTAATTTTTGAAGTTAAATTTAAATGAACGATGTTATTTTTTTGAACTTATTTAGCTGTCATTACTGACATATTTCATATTAGATTTGTATCTTTTCAGTAACTCTAGCTTTATTTATACTTTAATAGTTCTAGTTATATCGTGAATGAAAAGACTTATTTTACCCGTTTTATGACATAAATTACTTGATTTGTTCTTTTTGAACTCGGTAATGGTTCGACTAATCTTTTAGCTGTAAATTTTGTTTTTAAAATGTAATCAAATGTTTTGTAAATGTTTTTAACATGACGTGAATATTAGTTGTGTTTTGAGATCCCAAGTTAACCTTTTTTTCAATGCTTTGTTGTGAATATATAATGCATAATTTTTTTGTCTGAAAGAAAAGTCTATTGATTCTTATAGTCAGTCAAGGTAATGTTAAGTTTTTCAACATAGCAATGTATACCAGATATACACCGCCAGCTCAATTAATTCCAGCCGAGGACTGCAGTTTCGTGCTTATTAGCATTCATCAACCCGGCGTAGGACTAACTGAGCTGGAAATGTTTTATGATAAGCCATTATTGGTCGTATTTACTTATTCCTAAATTCAGTGCATTGAAAATAATTTCTACTCTGTGGAAATAAGTTTCCTGATGTAGTTTTGTCTGCTTTTACTATGGACTCCCTTATAAAAATAAATTTCTGATCTAATCAAAAAAAGTTCAAGTGTTTGTTGATTTGTTTCAGCTTATGACTGTTCCCTTTTCTCCATCACTTTGTACCTTTTATTTTTCAAGTTAAATTCTTATCAAAGTACTTCTGCGATGTATGTAATTCTCTTTGCATCTGCTACATACTTTAAAAATTCTTTGCATTTTGCTTGAAGGAGATAAAACTACAAAGTTGAAAAAAACACACACACAATTAAAATTTAATGATATCAAAATCTGATCAGACAATTGAAGTTGCACAATTTGTGAAGAATTAAAAATGTTTCTTTGTCAAGTTTTAAAAATTATGTAATCTTGAGTAAAATCTTTCACTTTTGAGACACAAATGCTTTAGAAACAATGAATCACAACAAACCATTCAGAAATAGTTATTTTTTTTTTAATTATGCATTTATATCTTTTGTGAATCATTAAGCAATACAAAAAATAATTATTTTAAATTAACATTTATAAAGGCAATCATCTTGAAATAACTTTTTGTTTTTCTAATATAATTAAGAAACAATAATTACTTATAATTTTGGTTCTTAGAATAGTTATCTGTAATTTATCCACAAAAGCTAATTAGTCTATTTAGTTTTTTAGAGGTTTTTAAAGTAAAAAATATGTAAACGTTTATCAAGAAATTGTTTTATTTTATCAAATTGCTTATAGATGACATCTTTTTAACTTCAATCTGAATGGTTTCACCAAAGTTATCCATTTATATTTCTTTCTAGTAAATTATTCATATTGTGCTTCACGTTTGAAATAATTCTTCAACCATATTCCATAATGTGCTTTATCTTTTGCTTATTTGTTCCTTATGTTCTTAACTGTGCTTAAAGAAAAACAAAAGTTATTTTTGCATGATAAATTTTTTCCTCTGTCTTGTATTTGCATGTATAATATCAATTCTTTGTCTTTGTGCATGTATTTAAACTGTGAATAATATGTGGCTATTGATTTCCTTTGAAACCCGTCAACTACTAGTCCCAATTAACTTCTGCTTTTCCCTTTTTCTGTGCTGCATTTGGATCATATAGCAAGCTGAAGTGGAAGACGTAAGTGTCACATTTTGCTGTAGACATTGGTAGTTTGTAGAAAAGTTAACATCCAGTTTGCAATATTGTATTTTGTTCATGAGTTTTAGTGTTATGAATTATTTTTGTGTGTAATTTTCATGAAATTTGTTACTGTGATGTATATAAATTACTTTTTTCGTGTACCTAATTTCAACGCATGAAAAAAAAAGTATCGTGACTTTAGAAAAGATGGATGAAATCTCTGTTATGAAAGTTACCCAAAACACTTCACAAATGTTATGAGCAGTTTTTCATAAGGAAATAAAACAAATTAACACATTTCCTCCCCCCCCCTCATGTTTCATATAAGAGATACGACAGAAATATCTCCCACATTTGCCCCTGCAATAACTCTGGTGCTGATGGTGTGCTGTTATTTATTGTTGTAGCCTTGCAGTGTGTGCTCTACCATTTTAACTTCTCCCATGGAATGAAATTTAAATTGCTGCTGTTCTATGACTCTCAAGTTATATAGAACAGTTTCATTTGTCTGTCCATGTCAAGAACCCTTCCAAGTCTTAAGCGAACCACCAGGGGTATGCACAGAAATTTTGGGGTCCCTTGCACATGACTTTTACGAGCCCACCTTAATAATGTTTACCCTACATCACTACATATATTTCAAACCTTATTTAAAAAATCTTGGGCCCTCTTTAGGCTTCGGTCCGAGGCAACAGGTCACCCCCCCCCCCTGCATACTCTTGCGAACCACATGTGATAGAAATAATATTTTCGTAACAATTATATTTGGTAAATAGAGGTGAATCCAAAAGTTTTCCAAGTCCAAGATTAATTTTCTGTAGCATCTTGCAGACCACATGAAAATTGCTCTGGAACTGTAGGTTGATAAAAACTGCTTTATAGCACCATGAGTGACTTTACCACACAGACTACAGCATGCATGTTACTGTAAGCATGGTGTGTTGCCGATTGTAGGGTCATACTTTTTTGAAAAGGATGAGAGAACAGTAACTTCTATTGGTAGCAGATTGCTACAGAAGCTCTTGCAGCCAAGGTTTAATGAAATAAGGACTCTCAATTTGTGGTTCCAACAGGATAGTCCTACTACATACATGGCAAGCAAGGGCGGATCCAGAAAATGTTCAAGGAGGGGGCGATTGTTTTTCACTCTTTACTCTTTAGGACTTCAATTTCTAAAAAATTTTGAAGGAGTGCATTGAACCCCTAGTTTACCTATCCCTAATATCATCTATCGTCTAAAATTGAGATTTCGGAACTTCAATTTCGAAAATATTCCTGCAGAAAGTTCCTGTCCCTATCCCCAGAGTAATAAGAAATGTGCTACGATTGCGTTTTAAAGACTTCAATTCCGGAAGAATTCCTGGAAAGAGCTCCCTTTCTTCTAACACCATCGAATATTATGTAAAATTATGGTTTTGAAACTTCAGTATTGAAAATATACAGGAAGAAATTTCCTGTCTCTCGGCTCAAGGAGGGAGCGATCGCCCCCATTGCCCCTCCCTTGTATCCGTCCTTGATGGCAAGGGCTCTAATTTACTCTTAGGACTAAATGTTTGCTGGGTCCCCAATTTCTTTATGAGGTGATAATCCGTAGTCATTCCCTGAGCTTGCTCCTTGGATTTTGTTTTTCTCTGAGGATACTTGAAGACTAAAGTTGACCAATGTAAAGTGAGAGTATTTTAAGAACTTAAGGCTGCCACATTTTAAGAAATCTCAGCAATATCACAAGAATGGGTCTGACAGATCGTGCAGAGCTTTTGAAAAAAGCATCTTAAACTCATAAGTTATAAAGTTTGGCATTTTAGATGTTATTTTAAAAGCGAAGTGATCCAGAGAATGTAAATCTTATAAGCTTTTAAATAGGTGTTTGTTGTTGCTTTGTTATTAATACTGATGTTATTTCCGCAGGACCCTGTGGTATTAATTTTAGATTTTCTACAATACATTTATTTTTGAAAAGCTTTTTTTAAAAATAGATTTTGGTATAGCTGAATTGCATTTCAACCTTATTCTTCCCAGAATATAATTAAATAGATTTCTTTTTATCTTAAAAGATTTAGTTATTTTTGCTGACTGAATTTAGCTTTAGCTTGTGATATTATTTAGTGCTTTTGTTAATTTTGTGAAATTTCTCATTTTATGCCTTAGTTTTTTAATTTACAGTAAAAGTAGGATTTGTAAAAGCAAAATAGTCTTGAAAGTGAGGATTTTTATTTGAATTGCGTTACACGCAGGGACTTAATTTGTCCAAGACAATTGAAATACATTGTAGACATAGACTCTGCTTGCTGTTTCCATTTCTCAATTTTTTATGTGAAATTAAGCTAACTGTATATCATTGAAACTTCGATGCATTTAAAATTGAAACTTCGATGCATTTAAAATAAAATATTTTAATTTTATCTTTATTTGTGTTCATGTTGAAGGTCTGGCTGTTGTGTAGCAAAATTCTTAAGCTTCATTTAGGCAAATATTTCTTTTTGCCCTTTTTCTATACCTTTCATGTTGATTAAATTTAAAGTTTATTTCAACTGTCATCTTTGAATTTTTTTTTTTTTTTATGTCAAGTTATGATTTTGAGAACTCATAAGATTTTATGTCTACTCACGTGTATTCACTGATGCAGCTCTTTAAACTGTACATTAGTACATGTAAAAACTAATATATTTTTCTTTTATTTTCACAGCTTTTTAGTTAGCTTTATGGTAGATGCCAGAGGAGGTGCAATGCGGGGATGTCGTCATTCTGGAGTCAGAGTTATCATCCCACCCCGTAAGGCTCCTATGCCGATGAGAATCACCTGTCGATACTTGCGGAAGGAAAAATTGGCCTATCCTCCTCCATTGATGGAGGGTGAGGCCTGTGCGTCCCGAATTTTAGAAGTTGGACCTTCAGGAGCAAAATTTTTAGGGTAGGTGAAAAGAGGATTCCCAAACATGTGAAACAAAGACTTCACTTTTTCAGTATCAGAATATTATTATACAGTAGAGTGCAAAACATCTACAACACAAAAAGTTATATTTTTAACACTTGAAGATAACTATTAACTTATAGATAACTATAAAAAGATAACTAAAGATTCATATCCATTATAACAATGCAATCAGAAATGTTTGAGTTTCTTTTTATAAGTTCATTGCTGTTCCTTCTATAATTACAATGTGTGACTTACTTGTGTGAAGCAGATCAAGAACATCAAATTTTTTTAGTGGTTTAGGTTATAAGTGGTTAGGTATTAAGAAATTCTGCTTTGTTTCCATACGTAATTTTTTCCATTGTAAGGTCCCCCTTTCCTAGTTTTTGCATTTGTATTATAAACTAGTGGCACCCGCACGACTTTGCCCGTAGTAGAAAATTAAAAGGTCATTTGGTTCGCCTGTATATTAACAAATAATAGTGGATGAATTTCTCGCCAATTGGCTATGTTAAATGGCTCGCCCATATTACGGTTCCACGTTATGATGGTGGAATTTGCTTGGAAAATTTTTCTTAAAATTGGTATAGAAAAAAAGCAAAATCGAATTTTCAAAAAATCGCTTCAAGGGGCACACCCCCATGCTACAAACTATGTTCGAAATTTCATGAAAATCGGCCGAACCGTCTAGGCCCTATGCACGTCACAGACATCCTACAGACATCCTCACAGAGAGAGTTTCAACTTTATTATTAGTAAAGATTATTTGTTGTTTATGAAATTGCTCTTGTTTGTAACTTTATCTTATCTTATAATGTCTAGTTTATTTTTAAATAAAACAGTAATGTTATAAAAAAAACCTAAAAATCTTTGTATTTTCTTTGCTCTAGGCCAGTAATAATTGAAGTACCTCATTTTGCTTCACTTCGAGGACGGGAAAGAGAAATTACCATTTTGAGAAGTGATAATGGAGAATCCTGGCGCGAGCATACTCTTGAAGCATCTGATGATGCGGTTCATGATGTTTTCAATGAAAGCTTTGAAGGAGAAGGTAGAGTTATTGTACAAGCTTTTTCTTTCACTTAATTTCTTTGCAAGGCTTTGTATTTACTTTTTGTGTTTTATGGCACCTTATTTCAAGAATATTTGAGAATTCTTTAGAATTAGATTAATTTGCATAGAAATGTAATTAAAAAATTTTTAGAACCTTCTCTTACCTGCTGACTTAGCAGAGTACATATTAAGTAAATTAGTGTTCAAAGATAATGCTTATAAGGAACTTTTTACTTAATTGCTCTTTCTTGAAGACTATTGATGTAGTTTAATGTGTGTGTGTATATATATATATATATATATATATATATAAATTTAGTGTGTAGCATCAAAACTTGTGTTTTTGCAACACTTTTAGGGGCTTCCCTTTAGTTTGAAAAAAAATTTAGTTATTTTTCCATTTTTTGAGAAGATTAACTTCAGGGTTTACAACTTTATTTTGGATCTTGCATTCTTCAGTTTCAATGAGAATAACGACAAGAAATAAATTACTGAAAATATTTTCTTTCATGTTTGTTTACTTTCTATGTTTTTTCATAACATGTTGTGGAGTTTTGACTTGATGGTATCTAAATCTTCCTTTGGCATGTAAATTTCAAACATGGAAGTAGACTATTTCCCACTTTCTAGCAAAATTTTATGTCATAAAAGAGTCATTAATTTTGAAAGGTTTGATTTTTTTTTTGAGTCTTTATGGAATTGCTTTAAGGTAGTTAACTAGGTTAGAATGATTCCTCAAAATGTAGAAATATTCCTCAAAATCAATAACTGAAGAATTTGAGCATTTTTGGATAATTTTACAAGATTTAAAAATGAAAAGAGATTTGAATCCCAGCAGCAATGAGCGATATTATACTTTTTAAAGCAAAATTTCAAAGCACTTTTAATTTGTCAGACACGTGAAAGGCAACAATTGTAGTTAGTTTTACCTATTCTACGTTTTTTTTTGAACATTTTTTTTTTAAACAAATTCATTTTTTGCTAATTTGCGCTATTTTATTCCTGACACATTGGCAAAATAATTTGATGTATTTACTCAAATTATGTTCAGTTAAGTTTGAAATGTTAAATGGTGTACCTTTGCTTTGTTAATTAGTATTTATGCATTACTCTTTACACTTGCTATAACAGCAAAGTTCTTTTCAACTGATTAGTTAGTACTGTAGTCATGAAATTTTATGCAGGTATAATAGGTATAAATAGGTGTTTCTATGTTCTTAATTTCAGTATTGCATTCTAAGACATATTATTTCTCTTATTTACAGAGCTTAGTGCTATCGAGGACTTGAGTACGAGCCGCATCACCCGAATCTTGACCACCGATTTCCCACAATATTTCGCTATTGTTACCCGTGTAAGACAAGAAGTGCATGCTATTGGTCCAGAAGGGGGTATGGTCAGCTCAACTGTTGTACCCCAAGTTCAGGCCATTTTCCCCGAAGGTGCACTAACAAAGAAAATCAAGGTTGGACTTCAGGTAAACAACAGCCCCTCTAAAGACACCCCTGATAAGTCACTCTTCCCAAATCACAATACTCCTTCCTCTACCTTGAAAAAATCCGCCCATAGAGCTCAACACCGGCAGAAGGCTGGTTTCTTTGCCGAGTTAATACGTCGTACATGGCCGAGACTGGAGCTCTTCTCACTTATGTGAGCAATATTAGGTGCAATTTCAAAGATTCAAATCCCAAATAAATGCCAAATTGAATCTTTGGCTATGTTGTATTGGCCGAAAAAAGAAAAGAAAATGTTGATTTTTTTTGCTGAGTTTTTATACTGGCAGAAGGGGGCTTTTCATTTACTGGTTATTCTTTAGGTGCCGCAAATAGTTTGCTATTAAGTTTCTTAAATAAAATTTTATTTTTATTTTTGGTTGAAAGTATGACAACCTAGTTCGTAAAAATAAATCAATGTGGGTTTTTTTGTATTTAAAATTATTTCCCAAACATAATATAGCATTGTAAATAATGAACAATACAGTCAGAAATTAAAAAAAAGCATGTGACTTATTATAAAATGACAACTTGAAAAACATGTTTGAAATTTAAGAAAAAAAAGGATTTATAAGCAATAAATTTTCAATTTACTCTGATATTAATGTATATTTTTAGTAAATTTTTTCAAGATTATATTATTGACTATGTTTTGAAAACAAATTGAGGAAAAAGTTATCTTCATTTTAAACAATGAACCCTACATTTTGTAAGAACAAGCTGAGTGTTTGTACATTATCTTTACATTAAAAATGTTATGTGCTTGTTACGTGTTTTATTGAATGTTAGAAAAAAACTCACAATCTTTTATCTGAATTTCCTGTTTTTTTTATACTCATACATTGAAAATTTTGTTTGTTCATTTCTCTTCGCTCTTGGAACATTAAGAGTTTAATGCAGATGTTTTGCAAGCTTTCATATATTCTTCCATTCTTGTTCTATTTTGGAATGTTTTTCCTTTTTTTTTTATGAAATGAGGAACTGTAACTTTACAGTAATAACAATGTTGCACAACAATTGAAGTAAAAATCTTTCACGTCAAAACTTATAGTTTTCTTGCAAAAGTAACTATTTTTTAAGGATCATTTCTTCTCAAATTTTTGAAATTCAAAAATTGTCATCTGAGAGGATTTATGCTCTGAACAGAAGAGAAAGTGTGTCATTAGTATGTGAATTTTTTCACAGAATTCAGAATTTGTTGCAGAATTGTGTTTAAAACTTGCAATAATGCAAATGATGTTTGAAAATAATTATATTCTTTCCATTCTGTTTACAGTTTTGGAAATTTTCCTACTTTATTCAATTTAGTTGCTGTAACATTCTAAAATATTAGCCATATATGACTGACTAGTATAAATATTTTTTTTACTGTTAAAAGTAAGTGTTTCACTTCTGTATGATGATGGTGGGCAAAAAAATTGTTTTAAGTAGATGTTTTTCCTTAAACTATTATTTCAGTTCTAAGTTGACTAAAAAACTATCAGTTGATTGTGAGAAGAGTGTAATATTTAATATAATTTTACTAAATCTGTTTTTATACTTAAAATTAAACTTTTAAATTTTTAAAAACTCAATTTTAGATTCATTTTCTAAAAGTTATTTTTTATTAACTTTTAATTTTGTTGTACCTTCTTTCTAATTAACTCATAATTAAAACAAAATGCAAGCAAAATTATTTATTAATCAGAAAATGTATTTTTATTTTTTTTCTACTATGATTTGTGCATTAACAGCGTTTTTAACTTTTGTAATTGCACTTGTCAGAGAAAGTTTTTGAATGGCAATTTGCCAATAAAAAATGCTTAGTTTTAACTACTGTCTGCTAGGCTATTTCTAAGTATTTAATTGTTTTTAAGAAATTAAATCTTTTCATAAGTATTTCTGAATGATTTTAGGTCTTTTTTTTAAGTCCAAATTTTGATAGTTATATCTTAAGTACATTGTTTGTCTGCAATTGTTCAGTTCCGTAACTTATGTTTCCGTTTTTAATTCATGCTATTTGTGTTTTAAAAGTTTTATACTTCGTTGCAGTATACTTATGTCTTTTGCTCTTCATAAATAATTTTGGTATGTGATATTTACAAATATGTACTTTTATTTTATCTGAGTAGATAAGCATTTAATGTTACATTGCCCTCTGTGTTAAGATAGGATATGTATTAACACAAGTGTACTTTGTCAAATATATGAATTAATGTATCATCAATATTCACTTTTTTTCTGTGAAAGAATTGGATATAATTTTATAAAAGCTTAGTTCGAGTTCTAACATGTCCCTTTTGGAAACTAAATAAATGCATGATTTTTAAAAAGTGCCTAGCTGAATTTTCAAGAGGTGTTAGTATTAGCTTACATTTTTTTCCCTAGTTTTATTTCACAATTACATATTGAGTCCCCCCCCCCAACGCTTCTTTCAGAGTTCAGTACTGATGAATTTGAAGCATTTGTTATAATTATTACAGTCTAGGTCTATTCCAAGGAAAATGGTCATTTTGTCCCACACGTGGCCCCTCATATATGTCATTAAAAATCATACTTGAAAATGTTAATGAACAATTTTTTCCTGTGTAACAAATTACAAACTTATGTGTGATATCTAAAGCAAAAAATTTCGTTTTTACCCTTTAAAATCATTACTTTTTAATGAAATATATGAAACGTTACATACGGGACAAGCAGTTAACTTTTTCATGGAATAGCCCTATAATATATTTCTTTTGTAAGTTAAACTGTACCGTCTTGTATCGCATAATATTTACTGAGTTATCATCCAAGTTTATTAACAGAATTTGCCTCCTTTTGAGGTTTTGTGAGTTGTTCCAATATTTTCATATATATATATATATATATATTTTTTTTTGTTATAGTATGTTGTGTGTTTTGTTTGCTTTTTATTGCATTCATCAGCATGCAATTTGTATTGACGGTTTGATGCTTATGTGTGATACATATGCAAAATCTGTTGTGTGGTGCTTGAAACATTCTAGTCATATTAAGTGTGTTAAGTCTTTTTGTTGTTTTTAAAATTGTTTCAATATTTTTAATGAGCTTATTTTCTAAAACTTGCCTATTTTTATTAATGAAAGCACAGTTGTTTAAATTATAATTATGTTTTTTTTATTGGTGTATGATTTGATAGTGTAAGTTTTGTTAAGTGTAATTGGTCCTTTATTTTGCTTGGTTGGTGAACTAATGGAAATATTCTTTTTTCTTGTTCTGTCATATCTTTGCTTTAGCACAATATTTTCTTCAACCTCCTTTGTGAAATTAATATTTAATATAATTCATTGAGGCAAATAAGACGCTTCAAAATTAATCATTGAATTGTTTTTCTGTGATATAATGAGTTAAATAGGAATGTAGCATAAATGTTTCCATCATTCATTAAATCATGCTTAATGCATATTGCCTCTGCCTAAAGCTGCTTTTACTGTAAACATAATCTCCCATACGTAATGACTATTTTCTGTAATCATATTTTAACAATAAAAAGCGAGATTAACTTGTGTTTGCTCTCATTTTTTACTGCCTTTACATCTTCACACTTTAACCTGCATACTAACCACTGCTTGCTTTTTAAAAATGAATTCTAACACATCTTTCTTTTGAACTGTTATCAAACTTGTATTTATTTATTTATTTATTTATTTATTTTTAATTTTATTCTTTACCCTTATGTATTTTCAGTCATTGAAGGATTTTTCATTGATGCTACAAATTAGGTTTTAGACATTAAATGTATTATTTATGTTTTTGTTATTTTTTAAATTTTATTGTTAGATATTTAGTTCCAAACAATTCAAAATTTGTTTTATTACTTTAAACATTAAACAAGTCAATTTCATTTTTCATGTCTAAAAATTGAAATATCTAGTTTTATTGCGAAGTAATGAATGTTTAGCAGGTTTTTAGCATTTAATTCTGTTATAGTCAGTAGTCACCAACAGGTTATTGGGTTTATTTTAACAATTTGGAAATTGTTTGGGGTTCAATACAGTAGAAGACCGTTATAACGCACACCTTTTTCGTTATACAGGTTTTGGCGTTATATTTCACAAATTTTGAAACTAATATTCAGAATATATATATATATTAACACTTCAGAATTAGTTCTATCTGCAATGAGTATTAAAACACTAATTATACAACTAAAATATGCTTTACAATTAAAAGAAAGTGAATTATCCTGCACTTCTGCCAGTTTCAAAGTTTGCATAACAGCTGCATTTTCAAGAGCCATCTGATATTTTCTCTTTACTGTGAATATTAATTTTCATTTAAAAGCTTTGAATTAATCTGGAAAGATGAAGAACTGTTTCAAAATTTAATTTTCCTAACAATTTTTATGTTGGCAGGGCAAAACAAAGGATTTTTTTTTAACTTAAAAACCTATTGTTTACTTCTGAAAAGTTGTGCGATTTATAGAGAATTGCGTTATATAGGTCGGCATTATAAAGGTATTCTACTGTATATGTCAAACTTCATCCTGGATGAGAATGTTTTCCAAAAGACAAGGTTTCATGCCTCATATCTTCCCTTTTGCCATAAAATTATCTTCTTGTGTTGCATTAAAATTTATTCTCGGATTTTTCAGCTAACCAGATGTGCAAATGCTGTATGTACATCTGTTTTATTTTGAAACTTTAAATTTAAATTCTTCATCCTGATTGCAGTTTTCTATAAACTTCTGCAACTTAAAATTATTTAGTATCATCTCTTTTCATAGAAATGGTACACTACATACATTTACTGAGTTTGTATTTATCGACTGTAATAGTTCTAGCGCTTTTTACCGTATTAATTTAGGAATATTTTATGGATAGGAAAAATTATTTTTAGAAATAGGTGTGGTAAAGATCTTACAGCAATAAATTGTAAGGATTTATATGAATGTTTCCTTAAAATCGTAAACATTGTAACAAATATGTTTTTCAACTTTGATCAAAGACAACAATTTAGTCTGTAGAAGCAATGGCCATTTTGGCATTTGTCATCTTTACTATTTTACAGGATATTTATTTATCTGGATGATTTATTTTCTAAAACATACTGCAATGTGTATTTCTACTAAATTTACTCAAGTTTGATAGCTTCTCTGATTAGTTTCTACATATTTAACTGCCTCAATTTTAAAGGCTTATTTTCATAATATTTTCATAATAATGCTATTAATTCTTTCATCAGATTTCTGAATAAATGTCCTTTTTAAAGTATCCAAGAAAACTGTTTTCTAATGTCTCACCTTTATTTCGAGAAATTTTCTAAATGCTTTTCTATTGATTTTTGCTCATTGTAATACTATTTTAGAATGACTGTTAAGACTCTTGGTTTTTTTGTATCTTTGCATATGCACTTGCATGTAGTGAAAATTAGGTGTATTTTGAAATATTTTGGAATTTAATTCAAATTCATTGCATTTTGCATGTATTGTACTTTCTTTGTTGATCTACTTCCTGTGTCTATCTCATTGCTCTGAAACTGCACCAACTTGTCATGCTTCATTTCACTGTAAAATTTTGTGAAACATGTACATATTTCTAGAATTAGTAACTATTATTATGTATGATTTCATCTTTGTCTTTTACTTTTCCTGTGAAATTGCTGTGATGAACTTTTTAAGTGAAATGTTACAACTTTCCTTGAAAATAGTCTTTCACTATTTTAGTTTTTATGCTTTATTCAAGTATCTTTTAAATTTCTTTAAAAGTGAAACATTGTGAAGAGAAATGTTTTGATACATGCGTGAACATAATTTTTCATTGTTTTGGCTAGGTATTTTTCTCTAACTTATGAAATAAGACCAAATTGCTTTCCTCTTGAAAAGTTTTCATTTCTACTAACGGCTGTCCCTATGGTATGCTTTTTCTAAGTTTTCCCATAGGAAAGGTTATAATTTAGGAACTTAAAAGTTAAAACACAGTACAATCTCTGTAATCAGAAATTCTTTTAACCTGAACTTTGCTTAACTACTATTTTCTTCAGTTTTATATTATTTATTTTTTGGTGAGTAAACAATATCCCCAGCGGCAGCCATTTCAGCCATTTCTACTGCAGACTACTAAATCCTTCCGTTTTTCTCCCCCCTTATATACTAAGAAATTTTTAAAGCATTTAAATTTTAAAACTCATTTCAAAAGTGATCAAATTTGAAAGCAAAGTATTTTTTAAATTGTATATTATTGAGCTGCATACTTATGTAAAATTAATGAATGGCTTTGTATTACAAAGCCAATGCCCAAAGCAATATAGATAAAGCTCAAATTAGCAAATTCATTGCAAACACGTGTTTTGGGGAATCAAGGAACCTCATATTTCAGTACAAAGAAATCTGAGCTCTAGAGTGTAAAGTCATTCAAGAAAATCCAAAGAACAAAAAATGCTAGAAGCCCACCCTTCTTGGATAACTTTACATACCAAAACTCATACATTGCATTGAAAAATGGGTTCCTTGATTTCCCGAAACAAGTGCCTGAAATTAATTTACTAATTTGTGCTTTATCTCTCTCTCTCTCGACGTTATTTACTAAAGTTCAAGAAGAAAAAATACTGTTAAGAGCATTATTACTGCGTTCAAGGTTGAAGTTTACTGTAATATGTCTTAATGAAATTAATAATGCATTTTCCGACTAATAAACAACTTGTTTGACATTTATTTAGCACATTTGCTTATAATTACAGTAATTTAGTAAGAAACTTCAAATAATTTTTTTTTTGTAAGTGTCAACTTTAAAGCCAAAGTTCTAGTGTATGCTGTCCCCTGACATCCATCTTTGAGTACCTCTTTTACCTGGAATTTTTGATTTCCCGATGGAGGTCCCATCCCGATAATTTCTGTTGTTTGAGGTTCCACTGTGTGTTTGTCGCGAACCTGTAAAGAGAAAAAAAAAGAAAGAATAAACAAAAGAATAGAAACTAAATGAAGATAACACAATTTTTAAATAAATCAGCAGTACAAATGAGTTTAAAAAAAATTAAAAAATGGGGGAATTAAAACTACACCACTGTTTCACATGACTACATGATAACATAAAAATTCCTTCTGAAAAACACATGACTGCAAAATGAAAGGCTTACTTTTCTATCAGCTGTACCATGACAAGAAGCTAAAAAAGCACATTTTGGAATGGAATTAAATTGTTCCATTCCAAATTTATTGTGCATTTTTTTAATTATTGTGCATTGTACGGGTGCAACATTTTCAAACATATTTTTGTTTTTCCCCCCGGAATTTTAACTTCGGCTTTTAACTGTGATATACTACTGTTTTGTTGCTTGAGAATATGAAACGTATTGTAAAGGGTTTCATGCTCATGTGATAAATCTATGTCTAATCCATCTACTTGCATCACTGTAAAAGCACTTATTTGTGTGAGGCTTTAATTTTCGTGAGCCCGTTACAACCGTAAAAATTCAAGCCTTGCAAAATACTTGAACATATAATTTACTTTCAGTTCTCTTCATATTAAATTCGCGAAATTTTTGTCTCGCAAAGCAACTGATTTTTCCATTTTGTGAAATTTGCAGCTCATGAACCAGTATTCGCAAGTTTCTGCCAAGGTGGTTAAAACCATTAGTAGAAACCAGTCAAAACCGGCATAGCAAAATCCCCTTTCTGCCTTATTTGAGGCAGGAACTCGAAGAAACTCAAAAAATGATATAAAAATAATTTCTGCCGTATAATAGGAAATGCTCTTGAAAAATAATTAAATGTTAACCTAAGTGCAATTTATGACAATATTATCACCATTCAAAAGAGATAGGATTTTATTAAGTCTAGCAGTACTAACAGGTGTTATAATCCAGGAACAAACAAGATTAGTGAGACTTTCATTCATTGCCCATTTATTTAAACTGTTCCATTATGTTGTAGTTGGGGTAGTTATAATAACTTGACTACAAAAATTCCTTTCAGTTAATGAGGCTACTTTGTTTAGCAAAGCTATAATAAGTACAAAATCTACATCAATATTGGCAAGTAAAATTCTCTCCCTTTCTTCTTCAGCACACGATAATTTCAGTCCCCAGTGCTTTGGATGAAGCATATAATTTAGCACATGATAATGTATTGTTAAGTCTGTTTGTCATACCATTTTCTTAAGCACCAATAAGATTCTCCTCTTTCGATAGATTAATCCAAATGTTACAAGCATATGTAATTGAACAATTCACTTTCTGAACTACATCAAGGCCAATAGCAATGGAACTTACTTAAAATGCATTTACATTTTTTAGTTTGCTTAAACAAATATGATTAAGTAATTATTAAAACTATTAAAGACATTTTTAGTTTTTGCCAGTTTCTGCGGTTTTTTACTGGTTATAACCAGTTTCTGCCACTGGCAGGGCAAAAACCAGTTTCTGCCGGCAGAAAGTCAACCCTGCGTGAAACTAATTACCTTTATGGTATTAAAGCACATAACAATAATCTAGATTAAAGAAGAAAAAAAAAGAAGGAATCTATGAGGACTGTTAATGGTTATATGTTGCTCAATCCATTTGCACAAATGAGATATTTTTTCTCATAAATTTGCACTTTATTTCTGGCATTTTTCTTTGACTGTTAATTTCTATATCTATATAAATAAAACAAAGAATATGTGGGTATATGTGTGTATGTTTCCTATACAAATCCACAGTTTTCGTCGGATCTGGACCAAATTTGGCAGTGAGGTACTTGGGCACCCGAGGAGGAACGTAGGAGGGTTTTCGAACGCCAAAAAAGAACCGAACCATTCAAATTTTAGTTTTAAAACCCGAAAATGGCAATAAACGACTCTTTCTACCCGAAATAGTTATCCGATCAGTTCGAATTTGGCGCTATTCCAAAGCTCGCGAAAAATACCCATAGTATTCCCTCGCCTCCTTCGAATTTCAAAAAAAAAAAGACTAAAATCACCGAGAAAAAATTAAAAAGCATTGCTAGGCCTAATGGAACTCTATTTTCATATCTGAAAATTATCCTTTGTGCTTTTTCCCGACTGGGAGGAAATAAAATTTTGTTTTTGTTTTGAGGTAAAAACTTCTCCTTTTATTATTTGGTGATTTATCTTTTTTTCTCGAATCTCAGGTGTATTTATGGAGGGGCTGTTTTCTTTCTTTAAAAATGATTATTTTGACGTTAAATTTTGTAGTGTTTTTTTTTTCTCTAATTGAAGCCTGATCGTTGAACATGTGTCACTTGACATAATTTTTATTTCAAGGTAGACCTTGCAAAACCAGGCAATGCAGCTAGTATTCAAATAAAAGGAACTACAGTCAATTCGCGATAGCTAGATCTAAAGGGACAGATGAAAAACTTCGACTTATCGGAAGTTCGACTTGCCGCTAGTTTTGGTTTTCAGCTTTTCAATATTAAAAACCATTGAATATTTTAATAAGTACATATAATAGACAAAATTACGGAACTTAAAACTTTTTAAGCACAATATGCAGTTTAATCAAAAATATTGAGTAAAGGTGCACATCTTCAATCGTTTCAAACTCGGATTCATGAATTCAACCTCTTTAGAAGTTTCTCTTTTTCTTTTAATATCATTGTCAGAGTACTTGCTTAGACATCTTTAATAGTAAAGAAAACTCTGTCTCTCAGTAACTTATCAGCAAATGATCAAACTAAAGAATGAAGGGAAATGCGTCTTAACTTATGTCAGCCTTTGAATAAAGTCACAATCAGTTGTCTTGACAGCTTAAAAGCAAATTGGCAGTCTAGCAACATGTCAAAGTATAAACAGTACAGTACAACAAAAGAAAACAAGCTAACTCATTTCTGCACGTGTAATTCTTTTGTCGCACATTGGCTCAAAAAGTGCTCTTGCTTTATTGGTCTAATGTGCAGGACAACTTTTTACTTTTGCAAGCGAAGGTGAATTAATTTTTCTCTCATAGTCTCTTGTTTCTTTCTTTCTTTTTTTTTTTCGTTCTTTCAAAATAAATTTCAAGTCAGCTTTGAAAAAACTTCAAGTTACAGGAAGTTAACTTCGAGATATTGAGAATAGTTACCATGGAATTAAAGACAAATTGATCGGGAATTCATAAAAACTTGGAGTTTTAGTAATATTTGAGTTATTGGACTTCGAGTTATCGCGAATTGAATGTATCATGGTATGAAGTAATTAACTTAAAATAAAAAAAATGTACTGGACAAATAATGATTTGCGTGCATTTTTGCAAATGCCGCAACACATGCAAATAATTTTTTTTAAATACAAAAATACTTTTCAGATAGTTGATAATTCATATTATGTTATATATTGGTTTCTTATATTCAAATATATAAAAATTAAAAGCCAACATTTAGAATTCCTGGAATAAAGTGCAAATTTATTTGTGAAAAAATGTCTCATTTGTGCAAATGGATTAAACAACAGGCAACCCTTAACATTCCTCATACATTTTCTGGATTTATTATTTTTTTTAATACTAAATTATTGTTATGTTCTTTAATAATGAGAGTAGATGGATTTGACACAGATATATTAAGTGAGCATACAATCATGAAGGATATGTTTCATAGTCTCATTTCTTATCACTGCTGCCGTTTCTCTTCTTGAAAACAGGATTTGAATGTGTGTTTTAGAATGCTTCCTTTATAATATTTCATAATAAAGCTTAGAAATTCAGGAATTATTCTATATTTCACAAATAGTAAAAATAATCAGTATCCACCTATACCAGGGGTTCCCAAACTTTTCCACTCATTGCACATTTTGAAAAATTAAAAATTTCTAACAGTTGCCTAGTCAATCATTATGTGTATACATTAGACACTTGTCCCACCCCTTACCACAGTATTCGGCACACCTGGATGCTGTGGCACCCACTTTGGGAGCCCCTGAACTAAGCAAGTTATTTTTTACTTTAGATTTAGTATGTTTTTTACATGCCACAGGATAACTTAACCTCAAAATTGTTCGCTCATTTATGATTTATTATACAGATCCCTTTTATTTTTTACAAGTTATCTAGAAAAATTTTTCTTGTCATGTTTTAATACATCTTAATTTCTGAACATTGACACATCATAAATTTAATTGTAATGAAGTAAACTTTTTTTAAACTTAAAATGCAAATGTTGAATCAAGATATCTTAAAATTGAACTGTGAAATATTTTAGAATTATTATTAAAAATATTAAGTTGAAAATTGAACACACACACACCGTACCAAACTATAAAAACCAAGGATATTTCAAGCAAAGTTGTAACAGTTCTTGTAAAAATACTTCAGTTCAAATGATGGCATGATGCATATGATAACAGTAATAATAATAATGTATGCATTATAAAATTTAGGGAAATAGTTACTTTCTTCAAAGTTTAAATTTTTGATTAACACAGGCCGAGGAGTCAATCACCTTTCTCACCTTTAGTCACCTTTCGAAAATTTAGTTACTTTTAGTCACCTTTTGCAACTTTTGTCACCTTTCTCACCTTTTTTGAAATGCGTCTTAGGAATTTTTTTTTAAATAATTAAATCTTTGAAAAGTATCTGAATGGTTGCTTTAACAGTGAAATTAATTTAAAAAATAGCCTTAAATATGCCCCCCCCCCCAACCTTGTTGTTGTTTAAGAAAAATAGCTATGCTATCGGGAAATCGGGGAATTTTTTTATCGCTTGCAATTCCACCCTATGAGCAGAACCAGTCTTTCTATCCCGTCTACAGATGGACTTGCTCCTTATTTTCGGGAATGTATGTTAAAAGAAGCATGTTTATCCTATTATACTTTGAGCTCTGATGAAACTACCAATGTCAAAGACAAAAAGAACTGCAACGAACAACAAAATATTGGTCTGAAAGCCAATGTTGCATCACAACAAGGTATCTCAAAACTTTCTTCTTGGGCAAGGCAGTTGGTGAAATTTCGATTGAGAAGCTATCTGAAGCACTTACCCAGAGTAATTATCCATGAATAAATGTCTCATGCTTTCCTTTGGATGGTCCTTATGTTAATAAAAAGGTTTTTTGGTTGTTTGACACTATTATCCTTGAGACACGAGAAAAAAGCCTAATAAATATTGGTATACTTGCAGTATTCATACAATGCATGATGCGTATGTCAAAGCATTGCAGTATTTAGGTGAAGAAGCATCTGAACTTCTTCTTAGTACTTATAGCTATTTTGATGGTTGACCTTCCCGTTATGAGGACTTCGAAGAAGTGCAAGCTCAACTAAATATACCTCATCACAAGTTCCTGAAACACTCTTGGACCTGCAGCAAACAGACTTACTGGAACAGTGGGATGCTCTTCAGTATTATTTTTTTTAAACATGTGCCTTTGAAAAAGAATTCAGCTATGCAATGCAGGTCATATAAAGTTGTTGCAAATGTTTTAAAAAGACCTTCTATAAAAGCAGAGCTGCGTTTTATCTTTTCATCTGCTGATTTGTTTATACAGTTCACGAAACGCTTTCAATGCCAAGCGCCTATGATACACAAATTGTACCAAGAAATAAAGACCGTTGTTTAAACTTTTATGGCTCGAGTTATAAAAGCCTCTGTCATAAAGAAAGTTGATTTTTCAAACGTAAACACGGATAAACTGTTTGCAGTTGGTAGCAGACTACCTCTTGAAGATCTCGTTGTTAGTGGATAGGTGACAGATGATCTGTCAAAACTGAAAGAAAATGAAAAGGTTATGTTTTTAAGAGGTGTTAAAAAGTATTGTGTGACTGCATGCAAGTATGTAATAGAAAAAAGTTGCATATCAAACATAGTACAGTAAAAATAGGGGTCGAACCCAAACATCAAAAAAAAAAAAAAAAATGCTAAACCTGGTGCAAATTGTTTATTACCCTCCCAATAAGAACAGGTAAAAAGTCCCACCCCATTGTGCGTCGGGTTTTGGAATGGGGGGCATCTAAAAATTGCTGTTTTGGGTATTTTTCCAGAATTTTTAGAGTAAATTTAAAGTGAGAATATTATGTTATAATAAATTTAAAAGTTTCAAATTAAAGGTGTTTGACCCCCAAGAGGGATGACATAACCCACCAATGCTACAGAGCCCCCCTATTCCCGTAAAACGAAGCAGTACCCCGAACCCTCCCTCCATACATTTCATATGGAAACATAATTTTATGCTAAGTTAAAGTTAGAAATCAAGTGTGTCCATCCTCCAAGAGCGATGGTGTACCTCCTCTCAAAGCTACAGCACTCCCCCCCTCCACCAAATAAAATAAATCATCAACACCACCCCCTTCCGTTTTATTTCAAGTAGAAGTATTATTTCATGCAAATCTAAAAATGCATTAAATCAGGACTGTCCACCCCATAAGAACAGTAGCTCACCTCCCAAAACGAAATTATATACTAAAATATTATCCTTCCCCCACCCCCTCTGATGGTGCACATTTGATTAAATGACCAGAAAAATTACACTGAATTGTTTTTTGCTTTCAAATGATTTCTCCTAAGCTTGTAACAAAAAGTCTTCGTTATCAAGATGTTTTTTTGGAATCTAGATCCTCAGCAAAATCGTTATTGTTGCAGCTATATCTAACACAGGTTGTGTATATAATTGAGCACTTCAGTCCACTTTCAGTCTTTTCAAACATTCACTATATCCAATGAACCCCTCAAAGCAAGCACAAAATTTGAGATGCAGAAAGTCTTCTAAATCAGAAGGCTTGACTGTTGCAATAGGACGCAGATTATATTTCTGTGGTGCTTTCTTTGCACCCATCAAAAATGACACTAGCTTTCCCATACTTACAAGTGACCACTGTAAGTATTCCACTGCATTGCTGGCATATTTCCTTGAAGCTTACAGATCATTACCAAAAATATGATCAAGCAGGTATCTTCCATCTATTACATATGAGGCAGTGAGAAGCAAAGGGATGTAAGTGGCAAAATTAAAAATTTGTAGGTAACCAGTACAAATGGTTGGTGAACCTCTGCTCTATCTTGGGGCAAGAGATGGTACTAGTAGACCTGGTAGTTGCTTCTATACAGCATAATTTAGAAAAGAAAATCAATGAAAGTCTACCTAGAATCTTATCTTTAAAAGCGTTTTATTCAAAACTTCAAAATGTCCACTTACATCCCTTTGCTTCTCACTACCTCCTATATGACACCAGCTGTTCGTTCTGTGATGGTGGATGAACCTTTTGCTTCAGATAATAGCACTTTAACGATACAGGATTTCTTTCCTTCTGAAACCAGATTCATCGAATACTGATGGAGAATCAGCGCATAACTCGTAACCAGAAGTTTTTAGCAATTTGTTATTCCATCTTTACTGTTCATACCATTTGGTGTAAAAGATGGTTTGAGCTTACACATCTTTACCGATAGTAACTACTCTCGTAACAGATGTGTTCATACCATTTGGTGTAAAAGATGGTTTGGGCTTACACATCTTTACAGATAGTAACTACTCTCGTAACAGATGCTAAAGACATAACTGCTTACCTTCTTTACAAAGAAATGCCACACAATTGTTTGCCTTTCAATATCCTTTGATGTTACTACCCGAATGTTAAAGGTCTCATTGCAACTCACCTTATCAACAGCGAGCAATACCACTACCAAGTTGAGAGGGAAGAAACTTCTGGGGGCTTTAGAAACGGATTGTGATTTCCAAACTGAAAGACAAAAAGGTGTAAATATTTAGTATTCTATTGCTGTATTGCTCATTGCTCCCATCAAGACTTGTTCTATCGCTGAATCACTACAGGTTCTAGACCACCTGAATTTGTCACTGTGTTACACCGTTGGATAGCTGATGTTTTAGCTGATGTTTGATGTGATCAAATTTTTTTTATCGCATAATGTACTCAAAAGTTTCAGATAGTGTTGCAAGTATATGTCCGCATATTTAGCATAATTCACATAACCATCTGCGTAAAAGAGAAGGTAGCTTGGTGTTTGCAAATGAGAACCCCAACCGACTTAGAGGATGCAAAATTGTAGCATTGCCCGTCCCTCTATTGGCAATTTCGGTTTGTCCCCCTTTACGGTGATGGCAAAAGATGGTAGAAAAGTTGAAGTAAGTTAATCAAGAAGAAGTAGGGAAACTTTGGTCAATTTGGACTTTTTTTATGCTGCACAGGAATTTTGTTTTCCAGCGCTCTAAACAGTTTAATAACTCCAGTCACAAATAATTTGGTTACTGAGCTCGCTTAGATATTTTAGAATTATCATTCTGACATTACCATATTATTGTGCGGCATTTTGTACTTCGGAAAAGTTTAAATCAGAGAAATTTTTTCGTGAACTTCACTGCAATAGTTGATTTTAGAATGTAAATTCACGGTCCCCCCCTCCCCAAAAGCGATGGCGCACCCCTTAAGTGTGACGGAGTACCCATCCAGAATTAAAGCCCTCAAAAAAGGAAGAAATACCCCTTGAAAAAACTGCCTTAAAAATTCCAAAAGCTGCTCCATGGACCCCCCCCCCCCATCCCCCCCGCCTGTGCACCCCTGTTTATTAGAATTTTTTTCTTTGAGAGTTTATTATTTTACTATTATAGAGTGGTTTCTGCGAGGTTTGAGAATTTTTTTTAAGTAATAGAAATTATTTTTATTTAAATAGAGGATTATTTCGCCCCCCCCTTCCCCCCAAAACCCGACGCGCAAAGTGCTGGGACTTTTTACCCCTTCTTGCTGGAAAGGTAAGAAGTAATTTGCAACAGGTTTCACCTTTTTTTTTTTTTTTGATGTTTGGGTTTGGCCATTTATTGGCCTAATTTTACTGTACTAACAGGTTACTGAAAAGTTTCAAATTTTTGGATCCAAAAGAGAAAAGTAAATCTAGAAGCTGTAAGGATTTGATAAAGATTACCAAAATCATGCCTTTTAATGTTCCACTCGATAGGTTGCAAGATGAATGGAAACTTTTGCAGCTGGAAAAAGATGATGAAGCAACCAAAAACAAAACCATTGATATCTACTGGCAGCAGCACATTTCAAAAAAGGACTCAACTTCCAATGTTCTAAAGTATCCCAATGTTTCTAAGGTGATAAAAGCTTCACTTGCATTATCACATGGTATTGCTGACATTGAAAGACCATTTTCCATTTCAAAGCATCTTTTTGGTGAAAATAAGACAGCAAGGACTGAAAGATTTTTAAACAGCATACTTATAGTTAAAGACGCTGTAAAAGAATATCCTCATTTGCTTTCTTTACCAATTGGTCCAGAAATGATTAAATGTGCACAACAAGCACACGCAAATTACACAACATACATGGAGGAATGTAAAAGGAAAAAGGATTTGGAATTGAAACAGAAGCGAAAAGAAGAGCAAAAAAGAAAGGATTGTAAAGAAGAAACTAAGAAAATGGAAAAAAAATTAAAACATCTATTGAAAGTGAAACTGTAGAAATCTTTACAAAAAGCATATAGGCTATTTTGGTAAAAGTCAGTAAAAAGAGATAATCCTTTTCTGTTTTTTGAGTTCTTAACAAATTGCTTTTGGTCACCTTTTAGTTACTTTTTTGTCACCTTTTAGTCACCTTTGTTTTCAAATTTGTCACCTTTCTCACTTTTTTCAAAGGCCATCAGCAGTCCTCGGCCTGTTAACAGGGTTTTGGGCATTTCTGAAATGTTTTTTCCGAATATACTTATAAAAATTATATATTTTCTTGAGTGTTGGTTTAAAAGCTTTTACTTTCAAAAATTGTAAATGATGATCACTAATTCAAAAATTAGAGAAATAAGTTGAGATATAACTACAGTAGGGTGGTTCAAAAAAACCTTTTTTCAGCCAGAGTCCGGGACATCCCCTATTTTTTTAGACTTACTATTACGATTATGCTGTTAAAGTTTTAGCTTCTTATTCAAATTTTAAGACTGTGCTCAATGACTCCTTTATTTAATATTAGCTGTTGCTTAGAAACTGCCACAAATTTAGAAACATTTAATTTCCCAGCTGTTTTTTTTTGTAAATAATTATTTTATTGCAGTGTCTATGCAAATTACTAGTGTATATTGGAATATATAGCCATTGTTTTTTTAGTTCAATGTATTTTTTAACCCCTTCCCCATTCTTATGAAGTTTGGGCGAGGGGGTTTAGCACCCTCTTTCAGTTAAAATAGGAGGCTAAAATTCTTCCAGTATATTACTATCCATAAGTCTAAAAATATGAAGGGGTGTCATGTTATCTAGGAGAAACTTTTTCTTTTACATGTAATTTTGAACCACCCTAAGCAACAGGCATGAAAAAATTTCAAAAAAAGAGAAAAGCAGACGTTTTTTCCCCTTTCTTACTTTGAAAGTTATTGTTATCAATATTATCCATGCATTCAAAAGTGAAGAATAAAATTGAGGGAGCAAAAAAAAAGTTTTAAAAACTATTTTGTACCAATAAAAATAGAGAATCTCCTAAGTCTCAACCAAAGGTTACAGTGGTCCTTTATACCAGTTTTAGGAATTATCTCTAATGTGTAGATGTGTGAATTTTCAAGGTTTTTAAATTTGGAAATGTATGGGAGATATGCTTTGTTTGTTGAGACAAAAGTTCTTAAATTTTAATAACAAATCTAGTTTTCCTTTGATAACACAACACACATCAAATAATGAACTAAAAATGCTATATTTTTAGTTCTTTATTAGTTTAAAATGCTTATATAGTTTCAGTAACGTACAAAAGGAAACCAGGTTTAATGCTTTATGAAAATTTGAAAGTAACTGATACTTAAATATTTAATTAATAACTGGATAGCAATTGCATATTGCAAAGAGTTTGCATTTTCTTGTGCATCTTCCTGCTTATGTGTCCTGCTAATTGATTTTAAACTTCTTTTTGAACATACCTCATTTTCATGCCTGTAAGCTTATTTGAATTTTTATAGTGTTTGTTATTTTCTTAAAACTTTATTTTAGCATAAAATTTTTGGTGTTCAGTACAAATTTTAATTCAACAAACTACAGTTTTAGATTGCAAAATACAGCTTCTGTATGAATCTGCATGAATAGAGTATTGTTTAAGGTTTTATTAGTTCAAAATACACCAATTTATAAATAAATGAAATAATTAATTGACAATACAAATGGATAACATGAGGTAAACATCAATTTTTGTAGCTGTGTATAATACATGGTCCGATCCAAAAGTAATGAGCCTTCGTTCAAAAAGATTTATTGAGCTGATCAGGTCAGCTGAATAATAGTTTTAAAAATAGGCACCTCCTGCAACAATGTACTGCTGTAGGTGGCTTTTCCAAGACTCAAAGGTATCCCTGAAGTCCTGCAATGGCTGCCTTGACATGCGCTTGGATGTCCTCGATGGAGTCAAAACGTTTTCTCTTCAGCGCTAATTTTAATAGTGGAAAAAAGAAGTCAGAAAGCCGTAAGCCCAGACTGTAGAAAGGCTAGGGTATACCACGGAAGCATTGACTCGGACCTTCTTCAGTCAGAACTGTCGGCACAAGCTTTACACAGACTTTCCTGCATGTGCAACTTCTCCATAACAATGCGTTGCACCGTTGTCTCCAATAAGTCCAGGGCTTTTACTACTTGGTAGAGACTCAAACAACAGTCCGTGTTCAAAAATTCACACTCGTTGCAAATTCACATCAGTACGAGTCAAGGATGGGCGTCCAGACTGTTGTTTGTCAGTCACCACTTCCCAGCCTTACAAAAGGCCTCGTGCCACTTTTCTACTTACAAATGAGACAGACACTCTGTCTTAAACGCCTGTTGAAGCAATGCGCACGTTTGGGAAGGAAACCGGAAGCAAAATTTGATCTCTTTGCTTTGCTTTGACGAACTTTCCATATTGTCGTGTCACGCACCACCGTGTAGGGGTTACTGTTAAAGCTGATGGCACTGCTCCGAAAGCTGGGAGGCAGCTGACCTGCGTTGCACTGTAAAGTCAACAACCCCCACTACTGTTGCTGTCAAGCGGAACAAGCTGCATAATGTAAATGTGTCAGTATAATGTGAGGCTCATTACTTTTGGATCGGACCATGTAAAATCTTTCTTTTTCTTTTGAATCATTAAGTAGATTTTTTTTTGAAATTAGAAATAATGTGATCAGTTTTTTGAAACCTGTCTTTTTTTAGAACTTTTTTTTATAACCGTCTTTCTCTTTCAGTTAAATATCTAGTTTATTTTTTTTTAAATTAGAAATGATGAGATTAGTTTTTCCCTTAATCCATTATTTTTGCTGAATAATTCAACATCATGGTTTGTTGTATAGCTCTTGTTTGACAAGAGTCATAAATGATGATGTACTCATTAGGCATTGATAGGGATTTTTTGACAATTTAGGTGAAGGTCTGAGAAAAATGTAAATTTTAGACCCATTTTCCAGTTGAATGGAAGTACGTGGGAAAAGATAAATAAATGAAAAATACTGATCAAGATTCTTTTATTAGTTGATTCCAGTGAATTCAAACTCTTTAAAACTAAGAAATACACACTTTTGTGTAACAAAGTAAAAATATATGAATTAAAAAAGCACACAAGTTTGTAAAAACTAGAAGGCACGTGTTTTGGTGTTCAAAAGAACCATTTTTTTTTTAATTCTAAGAAATGAACTTTAAATGAAATTTCTCAAAGTTTTTGTCAAATGTCTACTGCAGCATGGCCCTCTCATGGAAAGCACTAGCGGTTCCACTGCATTGAGGTTTGACTGTAAAAGGGCCCAGACTGGAAAAAAAAAAAGTAAAGCTTTTATTCGTACTTCTATTTTCTAAGCTGGACAAAAATGGAAGAGGGCTAATTGCATGATCTAATAAGGGTATCCCAGAATGAAAGTGGTGCCCATGGTCTAAGAATTACACACTTTTGTGCAAAAAAGAAAAAAAAAATCAACAGTTTTTTTTCTTTGAACAAGAGCTCTAACCCTCTATGTCTAGCTCTATGTCTAGAATTTCCAATTTAAGGTTTTTTTTTTTTAATGTTTATATTTTTACTTCCTTGAAACTAGTTTAAATTAGATACAAGTTTGTTTAGAATAACTGTGCAAAAATCGTTTTTTTTTTCTTTTTTTAAAAAAATTGTTTGCTTGATATAATTTTTCATCTTTTGCTTTGAAGTTAAAATGAACATTTTCTGAACTAGTATTTATATAAAATGGTTTTTAAAAACTTTTGCTCTTTTAAAAAATAATTATGAAAATCATAAGGCAACTTAAACTGATTGCAAAAGTCCTGGCAATTATTTTGTTGATAAAGGTTGAAGTCATGAGAAAAATTCAATTCATTGAAAACATATTGTTAGAGGATATTCAATCAATTATAGGGCTTACTTGTTTAATGCTCGATAATTCTTTAATATGTTTGGGAAAGAATATTGCCTAAGTGGAATATTCATTATACAGTAAGAGATCCCAATTTCAGAATACCAAAATCTGGAAAATCTGAAAATTGGTACTTATTCCCCTAAATATTTAAGAAAAAAAAACATTTTTTTCGCTATAAAAGCTTTAAACTGATAACGTTTGGCAATTACATGTTGAAAGCATAGTACTTTCATATCGGTCTTTCTTTTTAGACATTTTCAATGCCACATATTATGCCTAAATAAGCGTTTTGCTGTAATTGTGCAGCAATCTTTTTACATCCTCTTTCAGATAATTCTTTTTTTTTTCATAAGTATATAAAACAAAGCCTATTGAACAAAAGTACAAAATTATTTTTAGAAAAAATATTTATTTATTGTATCGATTGTCACATAATAATAAAAAGCATCATCCATGGGTATACGCTGCTGCAAATTATCTTCCGCTTTTTTTTTAGCATAATGAAGTATACTTTTATAATTGTCTTATAATTATATGGCTGGTATAATATTTGATGAGCTTCACTTGAATTCAGGAGATAAAATAAATTTTTCATTAATTTCTCAAGAAAACATAGAAATTAAAAAATGTTATTACTTCAAAGGAGCATAGCTGAATTGATTAGTGTTCACGAAAAGGTGAACAATTGTGTTAAACATTATGGTTATTTCTAGAAATGTATGACTTTTGAAATTCTTGTGCATTACCTACTGTCTGATGAGCGGAAGTTTGAGCTTCTATTGAAACAGATATTTTAGTCATAAGTCTTTTTTTTTTTTTTTTTTTTGAAATTTTATCATAGTTAATTTTATTGATGGAAAACAATGTTTTTCAGGCTCAACCAATAACACCAGAGCTTGTAACAAAACTGCTGGGGAATCGTGTGGCTGTTAGTCCTATAGTTACAGTTGAGCCCAGAAGAAGGAAGTTTCACAAACCAATCACATTAACTATTCCTGTTCCGCAAGCTGCAACTAAAGGCATGATAAATCAATACAGTGGTGATGCTCCTACCTTGAGGCTACTATGCAGTATAACAGGTAGTACCAAGACAGGTTTGTCTCCTTTCTGTCTGCTATGGCTCTATTGCTTTACAGTGACTTTGAGCGTAACCCCCCCCCCCTTAAATTTATAAATAAAACCCAGTGGCACAACTGCCCATGAGGGCCAAAGCCTGTTGTCCCCATCTCGGTCTTCCTGACCAAGGGCTCCTGGGTGCTAGGCAGATATTCCGGTTAGGTGGTCAGCCGAATGCAGTTTGGTTCCCATGCACGATTGGTGCTCATTTTATCGACTTGCTGAAGAGATGAATGGCTGAGTCGACCATGCCCGACCTGGGAATAGAACCCAGACCTGTGGCGTGGAAGCGCGAAACGCTATAACTGAACAACTGGGCTTCTTAAATTACGGAACTTGGTTTTTCTTATCTGGTGAATTGCTTTGTAGAGAAATTAGTAAAATGAACGGTTAAGAAGGAGATTCTGTTGCAGATGAGTTATGGGATTCATAAACAACTGAAATGGCTATGATGGATCATAATAGTTTTTCTCCCTTTTGTAGACCCCCCCCCCCCCTGAGCCTAGGAGAGAAAAAATTCTCAATTTACTGAAGGAAACTCTGAATTTTAACAAGGGATTAAAAATAAATAAAATGCATGTATGCATATATACCTACATGTATGAAAAGAGACATCAGGCATGATTAAAAAAGATTTAAAAAATGAGTGCAACATTGTTAAGTTGTTTCCAGATTTTATGAACCATTGGGCAAAGTTAATAAGAAACATTTTTGGGTGGTCACAGTAACCTCCTATCAGGGTGTCTCTGCCCCTACTCCCAAATTTGTTATAATCTGTCTGTTAATTTTTATTTTAATTGACTTAGTTATACTGAACTATATGATAGAGTGAAATTATGTACGGAAATTTTCAAAATTTCTTCTCTTATTGTCCAACAGTCTTAGCTTTATCAAATGCTCAGGAGTCACTGTTCTTTCCTTCTCTTCTTGCCTACATTCACTTATGCATACAGTCAAACCTTCTTACAAATTCAGATAAATAACAACTTTAGTGCAATTTTAACATTCTCTTTGCTTCTGTATTGTTGTCATATGTTATTTAGACTGCTTACATTAAATTCGTTAAATTAGTTTGATTTAATAGTAAATTTGAACTACAAACTTGTTACAAAATGTCAAAAATCATTCTTCAGCATGACCCCCCTAAAATAGTAGTCATTATCCGCCCCTGCGTATCACACATGAGATTTTTTAATAATTATACAGCAAACCAAGATTGACAATGTAATTGTACGTTTTAGCCATGGTTTCGAATAAACCATGATTATATTTAGAGAGTTCAACTGTACTGAATTTTTACAAGCTTTTCGGTATTTTTCATTGAAATAAACTTTATCCTTATGTTTCAGTAAAACCTAAAAATAGTAACAATTGGTAGCTTGATGACAACTCAAACAACGGAAGTAATATTAAAAAAGCATATCTAATCTGTTTAATTTTTACGAGCTAAAAGGATTAGCAAGAGTTTAGTGGTATGTACTTTTGCTAAATAATAATGAATTCTTTTATGCATGCTGTTTTTCCGCATTAATCGTAAATATAATTCAAATAAAATTAAAGTATTTCTGTATATTTCTACTTTATTGTTGACTATATACAATTTAAAACTAATTCATGAAAGTTTGGCTACCAAATATTTTTCAGGCTCATTTTGTTTTCAATGTAAACAGGTTTGACTGTATTTTTATGCCTTCTGTTCCTTGTACCGTGTATGTGGTGTAGGTGAAGCTTTTTGTGTTTCCTTTAGATCTTTGAATTTATGTTTTCTTTTCATAGATTTTGTCATTGTATTGTTTTATACAAAGCAGTGCTAGAAGTTTTTTGCTTTGTGTTTGAAACTGTGCAATTAAAGGCTGATTTTTCTGTGTCTAATTTTCACGCTTGCAGTTTGCTTGCAAACGCTTGCGAATCTATTGAAATAATTGATGTTTTTGTATGAATTCACATTTTTGATCCTTTTTGAAATGTTTTTGAATATCAAATGAAGTTTCTTGTTAATTATGAATTTTAATTAAAAGTTCATGTGTGGGTGCTCAAACTTGGAGTCTGTAATGTGTTTATTTTTTTTATAAATTTTAAGAATTACTGTTTTAGTATTTATCTCATGAAATTGTGCATCTAATGTGATTTACTATTTCTGAACATGAATTCTAAACTGAAATTAACTGAATTCTTTAGTCTAAATATAAAAAAGTTTTGACTAACTTATTGATCCTGTTAAAAAGTTCGCTTTTTGAGTCATTTTATTTTAAAAAGATGTGTGAACTCTCTTAATATTTTTTTCCCCTGACATCCCATATACATTGAAAACTTTGAAATGAGTGTGCTTAAAATTTAACCAGTTTTGTGCAAAATAATGTAATTTTTTGGCCAACAAACAGTAAAGCAGTTACAAGAGTTTTCAATTAAATTTTGACTTGCAAAATATTTATTTTCATCCTTGAAAATCTAGAGGCTTGTGAAGGTTGGGTTGTCGTTTAAACAAAAGCTCACAACAAGTGTACAATATATTATTTATCTTGGGAAAATTAAAACAAGTGGTTGCATTCATTTATTATCATTACAATTAATGAAATATATTTCTGATAGTACTTAGTAATTAGACAGAATTGTTTTGCTTGATAATTATTGCTTTTGATTAAATCATTTTTTTGTATTTTAGCATTTTATCTATTTAATGGGTTAAATTTCAGAGTACTAATGATGAAATTATGGGAATAAATTTTGACATTCCTTGAAATGCAATACATTTAAATAGTGCTTAAATGAGTGGGATATTTTGTATGTATTTTTAACTGTTTACATTTTTTATTCTTCGGTTGTTAATGCACGTTTTATTTTAAGGTGGGACCACAAAAGCTCAATGGGAAGATGTAACTGGGTCTACACCTCTGACATTTGTAAATGATTGCGTATCTTTTACAACAACAGTGTCTGCAAGGTATACATTTGTATTTATTTCGGTAAAGGGTCCTAAATAAGTTAACTAATTCTAAGCAATTGCTTTATTCTGTATATTTGTTGTCTAAATGTTAGAGTGTTATATGTTCAACATCTAATGGAAGACAAAGTACTGCACATTGATAGAAGCATTTATAAACTGTACACACACACACACATACTGCATGCATTGTTGATAAATTTAAAAGTCATAACTGTATAAACCAAATAAAATTAAAAATAAGTAAAAGCAAGTTCATATCTTTCACTAGTTATGAATTTTTGTCCATTTGAAGGCAAAGCTTTTGGTATTCAGTAGTAAGTTACCACCCTTAGCCTGGCTTAAGGGTGGTAACTTGCTGCTTAGTTGAACTTATGGATTTGAAACTGTAGTAAAATACATGGGAGGCAAAGTTAAAAACAATTGAGGATTTGATGGCAAATCAAATTGTAAGTCTATTTTTCACTGTTATTTTCATGTAGGTTTTGGCTAATGGATTGTCGACAAGTAAACGAAGCAACTAAGTTTGCTACCGAACTTTACCGTGAAGCTATTCATGTTCCCTTTATGGCAAAGTTCGTGGTGTTTGCCAAAAGACATGATCCTTTAGAAGCCCAGTTAAGAGTCTTCTGTATGACAGATGACAAAGAGGACAAGACATTGGAATCTCAAGAACATTTTACAGAAGTTGCCAAAAGTAGAGATGTTGAGGTAAGTTTTCATTACATTTTCTAATTGAGAACTTTTCAATACTAGGTAATGTTATTTTTATTTTATATCGGTGTGGGAACTTAAAATTGATACTTCAAAAGAAGTAAGTGCTACGGTGATTCAACCAAATTGATTAGGAAAGTTTTAAAAGTCAAATTTTGTAATTGTTGTAATTAAGATAGAAGTAATAATACTGTTTAGATATCATTAATTGATTTCAGAATGAGTGATAATTGCTTTATGATGCACTCTTTGTGAAACAGATTACTGTTAATAAAAACTGTTTAGATGTTGTTAATTAATTTCAAAAAGAGTGATAATTTCTTTTTACTACACTCTTTGTGAATCAACTCAAGCTAATCTGGAAATTAGGAAACATTTCTATGTGGGGTTGCCACTTAGAATAGCTTACCCGAAGAGGTTGTTATGAGTAAGGGGGTAGATAGCTTTAAGAGGGCCTTGATCTTCATTGAGGACTAATCTGATTAGGACCAGCCCAGCTGGGCCCAGAGCCTTTTGCTGGTCGTCATGCGATATCATGTAAATGATATCAAGAATTGCATTAGAGACATAGTTCCACAGAAATGAGTTGTTTTGTGGGTTTTTTTACTTATTAATCATATATATATAACTATGGAATTTTAAAACTTGATACTTGAATAGAAATCAATTTTCCTTCTTAAATACATGCCACCCACTGTTGAATTTTTCTGTTTGCATGATTGTTTAAATGATTACTTTTCCTTTCTAATAACCCTTTGTCTTCTTGATTTGAATGTCTTTTTCTTTTGTTGCTTTGTTCATATTTAACTGAATTACTTTTCAGGTCTTAGAAGGAAAGCCTCAATATCTTGAATTTGGTGGCAACCTTGTCCCTGTCACAAAGTCTGGAGAGCAGCTCAGTCTCACATTCCAAGCCTTCAGAGAAAACAGGTTGCCTTTTACGATTAGGGTAAAAGATCCTCACCAAGAGCCCATCGGCCGTGTAGCATTCATGAAAGAGCCAAGAGTAGGTCGCGGTGAGCCTCCACAATCCCCTATATGTAATCTCAATATTGTTTTACCAGAAGTAAGTTATCTATTGCTTTTATGAAAATAGTTACGTTTAATTTTCCAGTGTCGGCTTTTAGTACTATTAATTTATTTTTTGTTATTTAAAAATGTTACTAAGTTATTTGGTTGGTTCAGGTGAGAATAGGCAGCAATATGATTCAAAGACAAAACTTTAGATGAAATTAATATTGATTCGCCTTCTTAATATGGATAGTGACTGAAACATCTTTAATTCATGACAAGTGAATATCTTTAATTAACTCATGTTTGAGGAAAAGATAGCATGTTTTTTTATTGATTACGTGTAGTCACTATGCAGCCAGAGCTACCATCTGGAGGAGTTTTTTTTGATCAAAAATACTTTTTGGACAGGTCCGGATCTATAAATCTTGGGGCCTCCTGCAACAAAACCTATATGGCCCCTCCACAGAGGCCAGCAGTGTATATTTTGAACGTCATAAGTCTTTTCAATCAATTTCTTGGGCCTTAAGATTTTGGGCTCCCTCTGCACTGCAGGGTCTGCTCTTGGATGGTTTGTTTTTGATCAAAAGTACCTTCTGGAGGGGGTTTATTGATTAAGGAAACGCCTTCTGAAGGAGACTTTTTGATAAAAAATACCATCTGAAGTTTTTTTCTTTGGATCAAAACAGCCCTTTCATACTGTATTATAATTTGCATTTATGTTAAAACCAATGCCTCTGGGGAGTGTTTTAATCCTCCAAACCCCACCTTCGCTGCACCACTGCTTGTAGTGTCAGTTATGGCGTATTTTAATCCTGTAAGAAACTACATGAACAGTGTCATTGAGCTCTTTCTAAAACAAACTTAGGATAAAATTTTCATTGCTATCAAGTCCAGTTTCAACAATTATTTTTGTTTTGCTCATTTTTAATTACCCAAAATGTTATTTTTTTTTTTTCAAATTTGTCAATGAAAAGCTTAAAGCGTTCAATAAGCAGGGGTGCCTATCCCTCTGACATGTCGGCATATCAATTTAAATACTATGAAGCACTTCCCTAGAATGAGACCTACCTACAAGAAGAAAACAACCCACAAAAGCACCCTTCAAAAATTTCAAAGGCACAGCCTGTGTCATAAGACACTTGCAATAAGTTTTCCTAGTCATACTACATACCTAGATGTAATTTTGAATTTTAATGCGTAAATGAAAATTGCAAATTTCTGGATCAAGTTCCTTAAAGTCATTTTTATTAGAGTGAAACCATGTAACTTATTTACTCAAATTGAAACCAATGAAAAGGTTTATTGCAGTTCTTTTTAACACTGTATAATTTTATTTAACTAAAACATATATCTTTCCTACATTTAATTTATTTAAAATTTGAAGGGAAAAAAAGTTTTTATATTGGTATGCAATTTCTTGGTCGCTGATTTATGTAATTTTTGTACTTATATTAGTATGTAATTTCTCGGTCACTGATTTATGTGATTTTTGCACATAATGTATTTAATTAAGTTTTTCTCTTTCAGACTGATCTTACGCCAATGTCAGAACTGATTACATTAGAAAAGAAGTACGGTTTTGTCAAAGAAACAGGTCTTGGTAAGTTTAGCTTCATATAATACCGTATAAAAGAGTTCTTAAATTTTAGCACAGTAAAACTTTGGTTATCTGAGCTAGTTGGGACTGCTAGTACCTCAGATCTTGAAAATTTTTGTTAAGAGAAACTTAAAACTTGTTGTGCTAGGGAATGTTACATCTTTTAAAATAAAAAACAATGGAATGCTTTTAGATGATGAAAATAAATGCATACAAATTTATGCTCCACAGTTCAAACAAATTTAAAAAGGAAATTGACAACTTAGTAGTAAATTTTGAAAGGCAAATTGAATTTATTTTGTAGTCTAAATTAAATATTAAAAGTTATAAATATTTATTTTTTTAAATTGAATAGTCATTGATTTGTTAAATTAACCCTTTTTTCTATCTGAGGAATGTAATTGCTTGATTACACATTGTACCTGATGGTCAGCAGGGTCACACAGCTATTAGAACTAAGCATTGATCACTATTTGCTTCTCTTGGTGCAATATTTCTTGAAAATTAAGTGTTTCTGAGGCAAAAGAGCCTGTAGTGGAGTCAATGAACTAAAAACTAGTCAATGAAGGCTCATTTATGAAAGAAAGTCATACTGTGTTTGGTTAACTGAAATGTTGGTTTTTCGATTCTTGGTTAACCAAAACCCAGTAAATTGAGAGTTTACTGTGCTTGAAAAATTAAATGATCATTCAGATGAATAACATGATTTGTAAAGTGTGTTTTACGTGCTTTGAACATGATTTGTTCAAAGCACCAAAAATAATTATGAGTGTCAAGAATGTATGTTTGTGACTATATTACTGATAAATGGCTGACATTCTGCACAGGTAGATGAAAGGCTACAGCTATATAGATTTTCATAATAGGTGTCCTCATAGTTTCCGAAAATATCACACTGTCTTCCAGAAAGTTTTACTCTGGTCCCCTATCACCCCTGAAATTTGCCTTTGAGTCCTTATTTAATCCTAGTTGGTAGCATTGTCTTAATCTAATTCCATCCAACAAATTTGAGTTGTTTGGATATTTTGTCTATCATCTAGCTAATCCTCATTATTCTTTACCTAATGCTTTTTGTAACATTATGAAATTATTTCAGTTACTGAAACTAGTGTAAATTCTTATGTTTCAAGTGTTTAGTAATTGTTACTGTTGTTTCTTAGCGAAACCTGAGCTTATTCACAGAGCAGACTTAAGACTTTCAGACATAGCCAAAGAGTTGAAAGATGACTGGGTACTTCTTGCTTTACAACTAGATGTTCCTGAATCAGACATTAATACAATTAGATCTGAAAACCCTGGTGATACAGTTCAACAAGCTCTTTTAATGTTAAGACATTGGCTACAAAGGTCGGGAAGCAAAGCAACAGGTAATTATTTTTATATGTTCAGTTCTTTTTAATTTTACTACTGTTAACTTGTTTCTTTTCTCCTTTTGAAGAGTTACATAATATTCAAAATCAAAATCAGTCAGTTTTACTTCACTATTTTCTTTTGAAGGGGAAGGGTGGTATTATGCTCATAAATATTTAGTAGTTTATATAATATTTAAATATTAATGTTTCTAAATGTAACATTGTCCTTCCTGTGTGTTGATCATTGATTATCTTGTTGTTGCTCTGAGGCGACGATATGTTAAAATTAGTCACTTGTTAAAAAAAATAAATAAATAAATAAAAATCAATCAATCAATGTTAGTTTTGGAACAAAAAGTTACCAGACCTTAAATCTTTTTTTAAGTAGTAGTTATTCATTGTTAGTAGCAATCAAAAATTTAAATTTAGCACAGAAAAAAAATCATGAAAAATTAGTTTAGTGCAGTTTTGTAAAGAAAATTAAAAATTCATTTTTTTAGAAATGGGAAAATATATGAATGTAACATTCTAATCAATTATTAGTTATAAGTTTTCTTTCAATCTTTTTAAAATTTTTTATTCTTATCCTTGATAAATTAATTTCACCAAAAAGGTTTAAAGTAAAATAATAGATCAATATTTTGATATTACTCAATATCGTTCATTGAAATAGTACATATAGTATATTAGTAACTTTAAGTTTTTACTTTGTTTATGCATTGCCTAAACACATTTTGTTTCAAAACTTTCTAGGTAACTTGCTTGAGAAAGGTTTAAGGAAGATCAACAGGGAAGATATTGTAAATCACTGTATGTTCAATGTTGAACTTGTAACAGATGATGTTGAAAAAGCTGTTGCAAAAGTTCACTTAGATCAATCAGGTATGGTGTTGTTTTAGGATTTAAAAGCCAGCCATTTTAATGCATTCATGTGGCAATTTTTTAACATATAAACAATGTTATTTCAGGGTTTGATACATTCAAAGAAGAATTGGGCTCATCCCGAGATGCTTCATTGAGAAGAGATACGTCTCTTAACGGAACATATGACGAACAAGATATTATGAAGGCAAGTATAGAGCTAAAATTAGAAAATTTCCCTCCAAAATTATTATTATTATTATTATTTTTTTTGCATAAAGAAAAATGTGCAACAATATCTCATTCATATGCTTCAAACATTTTAAGAAAAGTAAATTTAAAAGGTAAAAGTAAATTTTGTATTTTATTTTGAGTGTAATATTTTATATATTGTTATAGTTCAACTTTGACAATCAAGTTCGTCAAGCATTGTTATGTTTGATTTAATGATATTCTTTTAATATCTCTGAATTCCATATTATGAAATTATACTGACATGAAGTCATATTAATTATTTAATTTTTTAAAGTAATATATATTTTGTAAATGTATTTTGATGACATAAATAGGATCAAAAGTACACAAAGTGTACGCAAAACTGAGGGGGACCAAAACAGTTTTACATGTTGAAAGAATTCATGGTAAATAATTTATATAAAACTATATTATGCCTTGTAGACCACTTTATCATTTTGTGTTTTCACCGATCTTTCATGTTAAAAGATTCAGTGTTAAATGTATTTTATTGTGTTTATCAATATGTAAATCTCAGGATAAATTCATTCATCTTTTTGATCAATTAATGAATTTATTTAATTTTAAAGAAAAAAGTGAATCCTCTTCAGATAATAATCAATATATCAATCTGGGATGGCAAACTAATTGCTCATTTATTAGGATATACTTATGTCTTTGTTTTTTGCAATATTGTCGAGGAACATGCTTTGAAAAACCATATTAATATAATATAAATGTGATATAGACGATTATAAATAAATATTTAGCGATGAAATGTGATTGATAGTAATATGTTAGCCACAAAGCAATGAAGTGAAGCAACAAAAGTTAAAGATAAAAGGCATAGTAATTTCCTACAAGTGCTGGTACAGAGATTTAATTTGTCACAGGCTATTTAGATCATTTTACAATAAAGGTGGTTTTAAATTTTTTAAAACAAAGCAAAACATATAAATAAATACAAACTAATACCTCATATAATTATTCCGATATGAACATTTTCAAATATTAATGTAAATTAGGAATATAAGTTAGTGATCTTACAATTAGGGAAAAAACTTTTATTGTCAAATTCAATGATCCTAAGGACAAAGTAAAAAAATGCAAATACTAATTTCTAAAAACAATTTAATGCTGAATATTATTTTCAAATTAAGTAGCTGATAAGAATTGTAAAATGCTTAAATTATTTATAAGAAAACTTATCTTTTTTTTGTAATTGAATAGTAAGCAAGATGATATAAATATTTACTGTGTTATGAAATAACTAGTACACATAAGTGAGTGTATAACAATAATTGCTGTTAAAGTATTTAACTTTTGTTCATTATCATAAATTTGGAGGACTAGAAATATTTTCAGCCTTTAAAATTGACAATGACAATTTTTTTGTTGATATTATCTACTATAATATTAAAATCTGTTCACGTCTGTCTGTCTGTCTGAAGATCGATCTTCTCGAGAACCGCTGCGAATCGAGAGTCGAACAAGATACCGATAAATTCGAAATTTTCCAAAGAAAACAATAGGACCAATCTCGTAGTTGTACGACTTTAATTAGCGGAGATATTAATTAAAACGTTAATTAACATAACGTTATTCAGAAATTTTTATTTCTTTCCTGTTGCCATTTTGCATATGGGTGAGCAAATAAAATTTTAAAAATTGCTTTAATAGAGATTTTTTTGGCTGCTGTCCAAATCTTAAAACAACGTTTCCATCTAGAATTTCATTTTAAATTAGTTTAAAATTGGTTCTCTATTCAGACATAACCTTTATTTTATCATCTGTCCTTTTTTATTTTTTGCATTCTACGTTCTTAAATCTTTTCCGCATATGAAAAATGTTGCTTTAGTAATGTTTATTGGTTGTAGTAAAAGTTAATCATTCACCGGCTTCATATTTTGGTACATTTTGGATGTGTGACTAATTATATTTATTTTGATGGACTTTTTACCGTCGCATGGGTGAGTTTTCGAATTGTAATAACTCTCTTTTTCCTTTCTGTTTCTATTTTTGAAATACAGTATGTATGGTTAAAAGTACACGTTAAATTAAGATTGTTTGGATTTCTTTAAGTGAAACAGAGTTGAACAAAAAAGATTGTTTTTAAGGATTTTTAACTAAAGCTTAATTGGAATCTGATGACTTGATGTTAAATTAACGCTTATTGGTATTTAGTAAGTCTTGGTGCTTTAGTTTCACGTCATCAACCAAAAAGTGTGTGTCATTTTTTGTAAAAAGCTGATTGTAATTGTACACAAATATTTCAGTGATGTTAAATTAACGCTTATTGGTACTTAGTAAGTCTTGGTGCTTTAGTTTCACGTCATCAACCAAAAAGTGTGTCATTTTTTTATAAAAAGCTGATTGTAATTGTACACAAATATTTCAGATATACATCGACTATCACATTTAATTCCGTTTAAAGTGAACACAGATTATTGTTGATAATGCATATATTTCCATCTTTTATGCTAATTGAAAGTACTCATAACTTGTATCATTGATATGATTAACGTTATTGAGATTTTTGCCAAAAATATGCTCTACTGGTGTTTTGCAAACCTTACAATACGAGTATTAATTTATTCCTCAGCGTTTTAGAAACTGATGTCAGAGTAATACAAAAGCACTAATTGGACATCTCTCTTATTTTTTGAGTAGCCCGTGCAACGCCGGGCACGCAGCTAGTTGAAAATTTAAATATTGTCAATGTAAGAACATTGAGAGAAATATCCATTTAAATGAACATCAGCTGTGTTACATCAATAACAAAGCATTAGTACTTTTTTCAAAGTGAAATTTTCGTTTCTGCATGTGCCATATTCAACTTTGTTTAATGTATCTGTAATTGTGTTTCAGGATGCTGAATCAGCAGCTGAAACAAGCAGTGAAAGTTCAGACAAGGATCACTATAAATCTGAGTCAAGGCACATAGGTGAAATTTTTTCTCCCCTTAAATTATAATATAAATGTATGTATGGGAATTAGTCAGTGGCGGATTTACTAGGTGTGCGACTGCCCCCTCTGTGACCGTCATTTTCTAAAACCAGTAATATAAAATTGAAGGAATTGCTAGCAATCGCTACTAATTTCAATTGCATTCCACAAATTTGCTTTAAATTAAGTTTAGTCAGTTAGTGTAGTTAAGGATGAACAGCATTACCCACTTTTTAATTTTAACCTAAGCTCGCCCCTCCCCCCATTTTTGAACTTTGATAATTTTTGTATTTCTATATGTCTCTTCCAACCGTTTTCTTCCGTAGACTACATTATACTGGTTTGATATTACGTTGCTATCACTTCACACTGGGTTTCCTACACTGGGGGTGATAGCCCCCAAAGGGGAGATTTGACCCTTTAAGGAAGCAATTAGTATTTAAAAGACAGGATAAAGGGTGGAGGGGGAGAGCGATTGACTCCCTGCCCTCCTACATGATGGGTTTGGGGGAGGGGAGGGGGAATGGCTTTTACGGTTTTCAACTGCCACCCCCTTGAGTAAACTGTAAATCTGTCCCTGGAATTAGTATTAAGTACAACACATATGCTCTAAGCCAACCTTTTTGTATCTAACCAGGAAACATCACGATCAAGGAAATTCAAAAAAATTCCAAATTGGTGGCATTCGAAAGAGCATTGGAAAACATGTTTATGGCACTGAAACTACGTGCCCTCGTGACCATGTTATCGAAATATGATGTCTTAAAAATTGCCGAAATTTTTAGTAAAGTCGCCAAATTTAGCGAGTTTTGTTCAGAAATGGAAGGTACGGCGCGAATTCAACATCTGCATCTGACAAGACATTTCACTTCCATATTTGGTCACCACCAAAGCGCGTGAGAAATATCGCATTAATTCTTTTCTCGGGGTGACTACCATGGCGCGGGGTTTCGTGGCACAGATTGCGGCATTAAAATTTTTAGGGGCTTGTGTTCCGGGATATTAACGTGCAACTGTATAGGGGAAAACGCCACAGCCCGAAATATTTGTTTTATTTTATTGTAAAAACAATGGAATTTTTTGTTATTCTTAAGACTGTCTGTTAAAAAACTGATGTTTAAAACTTTTATGCTTCTGCGGGTGAAATATTTCCACTGAAAGAGTTTATTCGATGATGAAACTGTTTTGAAAAAAATATGATAACCGTAGAGAAACGGTAAACACACTTTAAAGTCTTTTTTTTTTTTTTTTTTTTTTGAAAAGTCGTAAATCAGAAGTCTTCAACAGTATCTAAATACGAAGAAAACGACATTTTTAAAGATTTCAAACCATGTTCTCAAGTTTAAAAAAAAAAAAACGATTTTTGTCAGTTATTTTCAGTGTGTTTTTCGTTATGTGTATCGTTTTCAAGTCATGTGTAAACCCTCTAACAAGTCAAATAAAAAAAAAACTGTATTAATTTTTATTTTGCTCGTATTTGAATTCCCTTTTAACGTGAAACATAATTGGTAAAAGTGACTTCAGTATTTTTAAAAATGACTAAATAACATGCAATATGATGTGCATTTACGTTATAGCGACTTTCAGTTGCAGTGACAGACTTTTTCGAACTACAGGGGTTGTTGTTGTAATGAACGTCGACTATAAAATTTTTGATACGAATCTGTTATGAAGTAATTTCCGACATCGTTATTTTTGCAGTGCAATTTTTCGACATTTACTATCCGTTGTTTTCTTTTTTTAAATCATTATTTTTTTCGATTTTAAATTAAACATTTTCGCTAGCAGTGGTCAGACAATAAAACTTCATGAATGATAATAACTTTTGAAAAAATAAATAAGAGCTGGGATACTACAATCCATGATCATTTTCTTTCAACATCAAAAACTATCCATTTTATTTTCAATATACAAGCTTTAATAAGCATGTTTTTTTTACTTATTCATATTAATTCTCGTACATAATTATTAATTACTTACAACACATTTCATTGTAAGAGTACAAACTTAAATTAGTTAAGTAAAACACACTTGAAATGCACTTAAATTCTGAAATGCATTATCATCACGATTACAAAGTTAAATCCTACGTTCAATTTCGTTATAAAGTTGTAGCTCCTCTGGATAAAGCTCTCTAGTTTCCATTTCACAGGCTTCATAGTTACTTTTTAATTTTACCCACACAAGTAAAGGATTAATTCGAAACATCGTTTACGCGCTTTGCAGATGACCATAAATGGAAATGAGAGTCTTGCTAGACGCAGGCGATGAAATCACGTGGTATTTTCCATTTCTTGCCAAGTCTTTAAATTTCGCGAATTTTCGTAAGATTTCGACAGACTTTGACCCCCCATATCTCAAAAACAAAAGGACGAGGGCACACAATATTTGGGTCAAATTTTTTTCTAAAGGTACTCTTTCGAATGCGACCATTTTTAACTTTTTTCATGATTACTGAACTCGTGATGTTTCCTGGTAAGAGCACATTCTAGACCACCGGTCATTGGCGGCCTCTATTAATTTTTCCAAAATGTTATTAATAGTTGGATGTAGGTGAAATTTGGGGCAAAAGGACAGTGGCATTACTGAACAAGCTATAAATAATTTTTTACGTTTTATTTTGGCATATAAATACAACTGTCCTATTCCTCCAGATTCTTTCCTTCTAATATATAAGCATTATGCATAAAAAACTGTTAGTTCTAAAAGTATGAGTTAGCACTATGACGTTTAACAAATTTTTTTTTGCACATACTCTCATTCTGTAGAAAAATTGCTGATCTGTTGAATTTACTAATTTTTTGATAAAAAGAAGGAATTATTTTAAAATACCGAAGGAAGCAAACACTGTTTGCATAAAATGTCTGTTTTGGTGGCAAGTAAAGAAATGGACAGCTTCATTTTGTTTTTGGTGTGAGAAATCTGTTTGGTGAGAGGTATGCATGAAGGGATAAAAAGGCGATCTGATGTCACCTTGTGTTTTTTCATTATCTTACTCGCCATTTCTACTTTTTTTGTGATTAATTTCCAAAAAAAAGATGACTTTTATAAACCATTTTATTAAAAACAACTTTTTAATGTGAATAACTGGGCAGGGGGAATACTGAGGTGGGCACTCGTAAAACAATCAATGGGCGCAAGGGTGCTCATGAGCATAAAGTTGGGAGCCCCTGCTCTTTGTTATGTACAAATCGCATTAATAATATTGTCGCTTCAGAGCAACAGTAAGATATCTTAGTGTTATTTCTGGGATTAGATGTCTTACTTTTGCTCTGAGGCGACAATATATATAGATTAAACTGCTGCACTAGCCCATGTTGATCCAACTCAACATCAAAGTTCCAACACATCTGAAGTTAAAGCTTTGCCTTTAAATGGATTTCATCGCAGCTTTTAATTTTAGATCTGTTTTAGAAAAGATTTAAATGATTCATTTGAAGTTTTTAGTTTTTATGTTTTGTTGTATAATTTTTGATTAAAAAAAAGACAGCTATCAAATTTCAGTTCTTTTGAATTTTTTTGTGTACTGAACTTTTTTCTTTCCTTTGCAGTAGAATCAAGATCAACAGCAGAATCAGCAGCAGCAAAAAAAGGTTTATTCTTTTTCTCATTTTTCTTGTGAATGTAGCAGTAGAAATTTGCTTGTCTTAAACCTTTGGGGATGTTGATATTAGGACTGTGCCTTGAATTGAGGCTGCTTGCCTTTATATCGACAGTTTGTTCAAAAATAAAAGAAAAAGCTTTGCATTATTTTTATAGCACCTTCACATTAGTCACAACATTAGTTACAAGCCATTCTTAAAATCTACAACTTGTAAGTTATTAATTTATGAAGTTAAATCTTGGAGACTCTTTCCTGTATCAAGCCTTATACACAACATACTATAGTTGGGGCAAACTTAACCTGGCAGCATTGCGAAAGCTGACGCTGCCAGGTTAGGTTTGCCCTGACTATAGAAACATACCTGAATTTGGAAGTCTGTTTGCTATTCTAACAAATCTTACATGAAATGTTTGCAAGAAATGTGTATCCTTAAAATAAAAGAATTAGAATTAAGCACCAACATTAAAATTAGACTTTTTGATACTATTAAGGATGATTTTGCTCTTTTGTGTTTTAAACGGCTTTTTCTCAGATGCATAGAAACTTTTTCTCAGATCCATTGAAACTTTTTTAATATGCTTCCGTGCTTAGAGCAAAAGTCGTATCTTGATCAAAGTTCACAATGAGATATTGCCGTTTAAAGTTGTGTGCCTCCATGTATTTGATAGAGATGCAACTTTTTGAGAATTTTTTAAAAACTTTTTCCCATTCACAAATGGCCATGAAACATTGTATTTAGGTAAAATATGTGACAAAGAATTACTTGGTGATCATAGCTCAATTTTGATAAAAAGTGAAAATTCGACTTTTGCTCTTAGCTCAGTAGTATAGCTATATCATTTAGTTTAAAATATGTCAATGCACCCTAGATGAGATTCACATGTTATCCTCAGACTGTAATATTTTTCTTTTTTTTCCCCTTTCTATATCAGCTTTTGAAGAAGCTCCTGAAACTCTAGTACAAACTGTACCAACAGCATTGGCTGAATCTTTCACTCAGCAGGTGACAAATGGCCAACTCGATGGCAGCATGCACGAAGAAGACAGATCAGAACCTACTGCTGCTACTTTGTCTAGTGAAGCTACTGCTGAATTAGAAGTATCATCACTTGAAGATAAATCTCATGGAGAAGCCCATGTTGAAAGGCGAGGTATGGTGTTATTAATTTAAATTTGTTGGTGTTAACATTCAAAAGATTCATCAGACATGTTTTGCGCACAGTGCTATATCCAAAAGGAGGGCTATGAGGTTTACACATCTTTTTCGGAGGAAATTTAGGGCAAAACGAATTAATCCATCCACAATGTTAAAAATGTCCCAAACTCTCAAATGAAAAAAAAAAAATTGAGGTTGCTGATGTTCTCATGTATTTATTAAAGCTTGTTTTTCAGTCAGAAGTTTTAGTTGTGTGATCTTTAATGTCAATATTTGAATTGTTTAGGTGTGTGCAAGTAATATAAAAGTACTACGTAAGATCATAATTTTTCATGATCATTTTTGTTTAATGCAGTTATGAGTTCACACAAACTTGCATAGGCATTTTATTAGAGGGCACTGAAGCTACTCATTACTTTTGCTATGTATTATTTATTGTTTCTTTGTTGAGAGTGTTACTTCTTTTTCTTCCTCTGCAGATGGTGGAAATTTTTGTAGTTGATTCCTTACTTCATATATGACACTTGATGCTTTTTCTCTTGAATACTGATAAGAGAGAAGACTTTTTTCCAGAATTTTTCTTCTAAGTCGATTTCTTTGTTGTTTCTCCTATTTCATCTGCCCTCCCCCGCCCCCTAAACAAAGTTTCCATCTTATAGTTGATAGAAATAGTTCACATTTTAGTTTTTTTAAAATTTTGTTTAAAATTGCGATGAGTGATGTCTTCGAAAAGAATATTCAACAGCAGTTTTAAATAATAAAATAATCTGGACATGGCATTTAGTCAAGGTGATGAGATTTGTTTGACTTTTGTATTTTCAAATTCTTGATTTTTTGAGGCAATTTCCGATTTTTCATTTATAAATTTTCAACGTTTTCTCAATTTTTTTTTCTTTTTGTAAACATAATATCATACCTTTCCAGGTTTACTTAGCCAACATTGTACTTTAAACTTCACCAACCTTAAATTCTGCCAGTTTTTTAGAAAAGATCTTATATGAGCTACTGCTACGTTAACAAATTAATGATTGATGATCAAGAATTTGTTACTTAAAAATTATTTTAAGAAATATTTATGTACATTTTGAGAAGTATTCTGCATCATTCATTTTATTTTTAAAAAGCATACTTGAATTTCGATTTTTTTTTTTTTCAAAATAAGATTTAATGCATTTTCCTTCTTTCTTTCTCTCTCTCTCTCTTTTTTTTTTGCAAAAGTATATAATTTCAGACCTTTTGTAAACTCTCATTTATGGTTTAATGTTTCATTATATAAATTTTTCATGGCAAAAACCAGTTTTTTTTTAAAACTAAATTCAGAGATTTTTTATGTTTTTTACTGCATTTTTCTGTGAAGAGACATTTTTCAGTTTAATTGAAAGTAATCATGACATATTTGCTTTGCATTGGAAAAATATTTTTAAACATAGTAAATTGACTTAATTTTCAATAAAAGAAAGCTTTCTTTTTGAAAGCATAGCCATATTTATTTTTAAAAATACACTATTTAATAATAAAAATAAGTTCAAAAATAAAATAGAGCTTTTTTTTAAGCAAATGTAATGATATTCATTAAATAATGAAAGTTCAAATACCTAACAGTCTGTTATTTTTACCAACTCAAGTTTTAATGATTTGCTTCCTGACAGCTGTATTTTAGGGGCTGGTATGTCCTGGGCTGCAAGAAAGGAAATGGGGTATGTAACTCTGCCCTCCAGATTTTGAAAAACAAAACAAAGCAAAAAATAAAATAAAAGCCATTGATTAAAGTTTAAAACATATTATTTTCTTAGTTTATTCACAAACTGTGTAAACATGTCTGATGAATATGCCATTCATTACATTTGTTAAAAAATTCTGTAGCTTTTTTATATTGAAAATGTTGCAATAGTGCACAAGGATTACCGAAGGAAAAAATAAGTCTCTGATAGGAAATGCTGGGAAAATGTTGGAATACTTCCAAGCTGAGATAATCTTATTAGTGGAAGCCTTTTAGGGCATATTTTAATCTAGTCTGGTGACATTTCGTTGTCTCCATTTTGTGGTACGTTCTATCACTGTGTAATGAAGTTTCTTTTTAGAATTGTGCATTGAACCTTTGTTGGTATTTAGTTTTCTACATTTTTTCTTGTTTTTTTTTGAGTTAAGGGGTTACAGTACCTCAAAAATGATGAAACGATTAAAAAATTTTTTATTGCTTATTTCAAAACTAAAAACTATTCTGAACACAAGGGAAAAGTTTCATTGCTTTAGTTCAAATATTTAAAAAGTTATGAGTGGTTTTATGCCATGCTCCCTATGTGTTCTTATGCAAAAGAAAAACTTTAAACTGCTTTTTCTCGATGATGGTATTTTTGTGTTTTCATGTCATTAGAATCCCTAAGGATTTTTTTCTATTAAAGATGCAGCTTTAAAGTAATACTTTTTGCAAGTGGGATAACATATTTGACAAAACTGTGCATTGGATAAGCATTTTATAAATTACTCAAATGTTTAGAGAATGTTGAACCTTTAAAAACCATTTTTTTTATAAAAAATTTTGATTTTTTACGTAATTAATCACAGAAAATTTTCTAATAAACTCATAAGCAAATGAATGCGCAGATTTTTAGAGATGATTATAGTGATCGTTTAGCAAAAATCTTTTTTTTAATTAGTGCAAAAATAAAAAAGACTTAAGGATTTAAAAAAATTGAAATTTGTCTCAATTTTTTGAATTTTAAAAAAAAGTAGGCAGTATTTTTCAACTTTGAAAATAAATTATTGATTACAAAATAAGTATGCATGTTATGGTTTCAAAGAGATATAAAATTTACTTAAATTTAAAAAAAATATTCGAAAGGTACTGTGACCCCTTAAATGTAAAAATTATTGGTTGATTATTGTTTCTAGTTTTACCACAAAAAGTTTTTTTTTCTTCTCATTATTCACAAATGAATATTTTTTTTAGAAAGAATTATTTTATTATTTTTCTATTACAATTTTTTTAAAACTTTTGAATAGTCCCTTGCTTTTTGATACATGTTTTTTTTTTTTTTTCAAAAATTTTAAGTTTGTAATGATCATCTGTTTTTGAAGTTAAATTCTTTTAATAATTTTATTCTGGCTTGAAAGAAGGAAAAAATTCAAGGAAAGCATAGGTGGCAGTGGGATGCTTCACTTAATCCATCACTTTTTTAGAATGACAATTTTGCTACAGAATTTTTTCTCTGTTGTGTATTGATGCAAAATGTATTTTAGTTGTGCTTTAAGTTTTATATCAGTGTAAATGAGTTTGTAAAAATAATGTTTTATAAATTTAGTTTGTTTTTTGGAATTTCATATTAACACTTTGTTTTCCTAACTGTTTTACCAGTTGTAATTTCTAATCCAGAGTGTGAATTTTTGTAGCTTAACCAAATCATGCATGAAACAAGTAATATTACTGCTTATAGCATAGTAGAGCTTTTGCAGTGCAATTACAGTTAGTATTGATGATTTCATTCCAAAAGTTTCTGTTTGATTATTACCTATATTGCAGAGTATATTACAAATTTTGTTTTTGTTTCAAGTAATCGTAGCACTTTTTACTTCCATTTATAAAAAAGGAAGTATTGTATTCGCAAAAAAATTTTCGCTCAAAAATCGGCCTTAATTTCCATTTTGCTCACCTCCGAATGAATGCTGAGTTTTTTTCGACTTGACCACATGTGGATAAGTGCCTAAGAACATACAGACATGCTAAATATCCATAATAACGATTCCCGAGTTAATTACAACGAATTTTCTCGTGACGTCTGTATGTATGTGAGTATGTACGTATGTATGTATGTGAGTATGTATGTCGCATAACTCAAGAACGGTAATTCCTAGATAGTTGAAATTTGGTACGTAGACTCCTAGTGGGGTCTAGTTGTGCACCTCCCCTTTTGGTTGCATTCGGTTGCTTCTAAAGGGGTCTTTTGTCCCCTTTTTGTGGGAAATCATTTTCAATTTCGACAAACTCAAGTGGTGTTATAATTTGGCGAACACTTGGTGATACATCGCCAGTCTTTTGGTTGCCAAGTTTTGTTGCCAACTTGGCGACAAATTTGGCAATTTTTTTTTTAAATCTGTTTCACTTTGGCTATTGTTGGTGATATTTAGAGAGTAAACTATTGAATCACATTAAAATTGCCAGTAATGGGGAAATGACATTAAATTGGAGTGAAAGGAAGTCATTTGATGCACACATCAGCTCATTTTTTTTGTTGTAATTGGTAATCAAACAAAATGAAGTTCTGTATTTCTTGTTATACATTTTACAATTAAATTTTTTATTTCAATAAGTTGTAATAATTAAACTTTTATCAAAGCTAAATAGGTAAAAGTACTAAAAATTAAACTAGGTGATCGCAAGTAGTAAAATGTTCTTGTTGAAGTATTGGTTTTAAGATCTGTATTAAAAATAAACATAATGGCAATTATGAGATTAACGAGGCTGTAAAAAATATTTGTACCTGTTTTTTTTTTTTTTTTTTTTTTTTTTCCAGCAATTATCTTTATTTCTTGCATTGAAAAAAAAAACTGAACCTTTCTTGTTTTTGCTGGGCTTATAAATTTTTCCATTGTTTGTTAAGCCAAAAAAAAAAAAGTGAAGTCGCTTTCACTTGACAAGTATTAATTATTACACTAGGAATTTTATATTTCACATTGATGTTAATATGAAATGCTTAATGTTTAGTTATATATTCTCCTTAACGTATGATACTTTAAGTCAATTCGAATTCAGTCTAAAGTTCTTTCTGTATAAAGAGGAAGAACAGGTGAGAAAATATGAAGGGAGACTAAAAAAAGATGATTTTTTTTTCAAACGAAATAATTTAAATTTTTGGCCCCATCTGATTTTTAGTTTTTAATTTGTCTAGCTGTTACATTACTGGTGCTCAACTTTGAAATGTGAGAAGTGGGAGTTGAGTGAAGGGTCAGGAGGAAACTGAATTATAAAAAGTACTAGTTTCAGTTTGATCACAAATGGTGCTGTAGGTTGATTGGAATCCAGGTTTTCATGGAGAAGTTTATTTATTTATGGAATAAAGTAACAAGGTTTCCGCTACCAGAGTTGTAACTAAGTCTATAATTTGACAGTTTGCTTGTTAACAATCTGTTGCTTGTTGGCTAGATTGTGACATGAGTTTAGCTTAACTTTGAGCCACACTATCTAACTGTACTCGGAGAAGAATCCACCTCAGTGGCTACAAATTAAATCAAATTCAGTATTCCATTTCACTTTTAATTTTTAGTTTCATTTTGAAATTGATTCAGTGTTAGTTTCTATTTCTCAGCTAGATGCATCTGTCTCTTTATAAATTTTCAGTTGATAATTATTTCAATTGAAACCCCCCCTAACCCCCCCTAGCCCCCCTGCTTATTGGCTAATTCTTCTGATTTAAAGCTCAAAAGCAACAATGTTACAATATTGGAAGTTGTTGAAACATTTGGAAGCAAAAGTTAAGTGCTATTGTTTTCGAATAAATTCGACAATTGACAAAAATTTCAATTACAAAAACAAAAACTTTACAAAAATTTCTATATTGAAAACAACATAACACGAAAATCATGATCACAGACTAGCCAGTTTTAGGTAATAACTCCATAGTCAATCTTAAGTTTGTTCACAACTCATTTATTTTCATTCATTTAAAAATATTTTTGAACTTTCCTTCGTATTTCAAAACTTTCGATCTCAAAATGGTTCCAGGTTAAAGAATGTTTAATTGAAACCATAAGAAGCAAAGAGATGTAAGTGGACGTTTTGAGTAAAATGGGTTTAAAGTTCAGATCCTAGGTAGACTTTCATTAATTTGTTTTTCTACACCATGATGTGTGAACACACCTGCCAATGCTGCCAGTACTATCTCTTACCCAAAAACAAAGGAGATGTTCTACTACCATTTGTACTGATTTGCTCCATGTTTTAAATTTTGCTACTTACACCCCTTTGCTTCCCACTTCCTCAATTGTACTCAATGAAACTATAACTTCTGATTCAAAATGAATGACCTGCAAAGAAATAAAAAGCTATAAGGTTGCTTTCGATTTGCAAATCTTGATAACTTGAGAAGACAGATTTGGTTGATTAAAAATAATCAAATACTTATGTAGTAATTTTTGAATATTTCTTATGCACTAAGTTTCTAAATTTACATGAAAAGACATAAGAAAATCAAACATTTTATCTATCTACGCACAGTGTACAAAATTTCACTTTTGTGGTTCTTGAATTGATCTTGATTGGAATTTTGAAGTGTGGAAGTATATCTAGATTTAGTTATAGTATGGTTCATTCTAATGTGCATGAAATTTTTTGAATTAATTTGCATGAATTGATCTGCATCTCCTGATGAGAAAAACCTACAGTTCCTTTCCCTCAAGTTGCTGTTGATTAACAGATCCTGAAGTGGTTGTAGCTGGCATGCTAATAATTAAATTACTTATGCCACATATGTAATTGAATTATGTCGATTTTTAGACAAGTACCCCAGATTTGGACACACTCAGTATCGTTCTGGAACCTCCTTATCTTCAAATAAGATGCCTGCTAAAGAATCTCCAAAAAAGATGTTCCAGCAACTTATGAGGAAACCTCGAGCTGAAATAGAGAAAAGAAAGGTTTCCTTTGAGATTCGTTACAGAACCATGACACCTCCAGCAACTGCAAGGAAAAGAAAAGTAATAACAAGACGGAAATCATGGCCAGCAGATTCCCCACTTAAGCTTAATAAAAGGAAAAAGTATCAACAGCGCTTAAAAATAGAAGATTTACGAGAGCCATTTTGGACAGATACCTATGAATGGTTAATTATGAAAACTTGTCCAGAAGCAGTTAGACAGGCACCAATAGCAACTTTACTTGAATTTAAGCAAATGGATGCTGTAACTGATTTAGGCAGATATGTGTACATTAATTCTAATATGGAGAAATTAAAGCATTCATCCAGTCAATTAATACCAAATAAGAAACCTTGTTTGTCTAATTCAAAGTTTCCTGAAACTGTGCATTTCTATTTCTTGGAATTTTTAAATAAAAAACCAAAATGTGAAGCCGACAAAAAGTATATTCAAAACTTAAGAAAGCATTGCATGCTTGAAGAATTGAAATCTCATACTATTCCATCAATCAAGCCAACAAATTTTGATGCTAACAGTGTTGAAAATGTATCAAGTGTTGCAATTGACTGTTCAAAATCCGCGACTTTTAATCGTGTTTCAAACATGAGCAGTATTGCTATTAGAGAAATTGACATTGAATGTTTTCCACAAAATGACTTCTCTCAAAACATACAAGAGCCAAAAAGGAGGTTACCTCCTCAGCATGATGTGTACAGGCCTTTACAGAATGTCTCAACTAGGTCTCTAAGACCTCTGCAGTCATCAAATGTTGATGTTTCTGCTGATGTTTTAACTTGTAGCCCAACTGCTGATATTAACAGTCACTTTTTTATGAAACAAAAAATTATCAAAGATGATTTATGCAACAAGGAGAATGTTCATCAAAGCAATAATCCAAAAACTGAAAACATTTTTCAAAATCATGGCAAAATGAGAAGGGACAATATTGAAAATATTTCGCATCCCATAAAAAGCCAAAAACAAGTTCATTTAAAGAGCTCTGTGGAGTCTAAAATAAATCTTTTGGATAGATATCCAACAAATAAGCCACCCAATTCTAAAGTAATTGTAAAACCAGTACCTTTCAAAGAAGGCATTTATAGTTGCCCCAGAGATGTACCAGACAATAATCAACAAACCTTCAGCAAAAAATGTCCTGAAATTTCACAAACATCTCAAGATACAGGCAAAACGAGTGTGTCATACTCTTCTGTTTCGGAGGTCCAACCAAGTGCAGTTAGCCAAGGTAGTTCTCAAGAAGGTTTCGGATCTAAAGGAGGTCCAAGCAACAAGCCATATTTGAAACAACTTTTTGAGCAAGATATTCAATCGAATTTTGCAAAAAGTCAACAAGCTCTTAAGGATCGTGAAAAAGAAGACATGAGCGAAAGCGATAAGGATGAAAGTAAAGAAGTGATAGAGGTTTCTTCTGAAGTCAAATCCTCTTCTGACATTTTAATTTCAAAAGATATTAGTCAAAATATCACCAAAAATGTACCCTCAGACTCCAATTCTGCAGAAAAAGGTTCAAAAACTATACCCGCTACTGTACTTGGTCAGAGCTTTCTTAAATCATTGCAAGAACGTGTTCAAGCTGAGGGAATCACCGAGGGAAGTTCTTTTCCTGCATCTGTTATAGGTCATGCATTTCTTAATGTTTTACAGGAACAACAAAATTCTCTAGCCGAAAAGTCTTGTGATTCGAAACCAATTCCATCATCTGTAGTAGGTCAAACATTTCTAAAATGTTTAATATTTGAAGAATCCTCATCAGATAGTAAAGAAAAACTTATTCCTGCTCCTGTTATTGGTCAGACATTCCTTAAAACATTAACTGAGCAAATTTCTCCAAAACCCCCATCCCCTCCAATCATTCCAGCTTCTGTAATTGGTCAATCATTTCTCAAAACTATAATTGAAAAAACTGACGAAGTACCTGTGAAAGAGCAGTTGATTTTTGCATCTCCTGATCAAAAGGTAGAAAATGCAGAACAACCTCTCTTAAGAGATGTAACAGAAAAACCTATTCCTGCCTCTGTCATTGGCCAGTCATTTTTGAAAACATTAACAGAACATTCTGCAGAAAATGTGGAAAAGCAACCTATTCCTGCTGCAGTTATTGGTCAGGCTTTCTTAAAGGATTTATTAAGTGATCAGAATTCTACTGAATCTAATATTAGTGCTCAAGAATCTGATATGGAACAATTTGCTAAACGAAAAGCTGATGAAACTGAGAGCATTTCTGAATGTTCATCTTCTAAATCTATTCCTGCATCTGTGGTTGGGCAGACGTTTCTTAAAACTCTTACTGAACAGTTAAATATTGAACATTCTAACTCTAAATCAGAAGTTGCAAAACCTATTCCAGCTCCAGTTATTGGTCAAACATTCCTTAAATCTTTGCTTGCTGATCAACAAACAACTCCAGATAGCAACACCAAACAAGCTATCCCAGCATCTGTTGTAAGTCAAACTTTTCTAAAATCTTTAACTGATCATCAAACATCTGAAAATGATTCTGAATCAAGCTCTAAAACCATTCCTGCACCGGTTGTTGGACAAGCTTTTTTAAAAACCTTGCTGGAATGTCAGGAGGCATATAAAACTGAATCCAAAAAGCCAATACCATCTTCAGTTGTTGGACAGACCTTTTTGAAATCTTTGACTGATACAGCAAAACATGAAAATGATCAAAGTATTTCGGAATCGAGTGGTCAGGCAGAATTTTCTGATAAAGATCATCCAATTCCAGCAACTGTTATTGGACAATCTTTTATAAAAGCACTAATGCAGGAACAAGAAACTCTTTCGGCTGGCGGTGAAAGTAGAGTAATGCCAGCTTCAGTTATTGGTCAAGTTTTTCTAAAAACTTTGGAGACTGAAAGTAAAGGTAAGGAAGAATCTCCAGAGGCATCATCCAAGTTAACCATTGGTCATTTATCAGAAGAAACTGAAACAAAAGAAAAAATAGAGGATAAACCTCTACCAGCATGTGTAATTGGTCAGGCATTCTTGAAAAGTCTTGTGCAAGAAAAAGAACAGAGTACACTTGAAGAAACAAAAGAGGCACCGATTCCATCTTCAGTTGTTAGTCAAGTTTTTTTGAAAAACTTAGTTGAAAATTCTGCTCCGTCAACCGGTGTTAAGTCGGAGGCAGTACCATCTACAATTGTAGCACAGTCTTTTCTAAAAACGTTATTAGAAGAAAGTCCTCAAACTTTTCCTTCTCAAACCATGCCTGAAAATTCTCAGAAAGCTTGTAAGCATTCTGAAGCAGTAATACCATCCTCTGTTGTTGGTTTATCTTTCTTAAAAACACTGACTGAACAGTCTAAAATAGACTCAACCTCAAGCGAAAATGTTCAATCTTTTGAAGATGTTCCCTCTGAAAACCCTATACCTGCTAGTGTTATAGGTCAAGCATTTCTTAAAACACTCATGAATGTATCAACTGAAATGAATTCTTCTGCTGTATCACGAGAAAATAGGTTGCACCATGAACAAGTTCTTACTTCTGAAGGAAACGGATGTTCAAGTTGTTCACAAGCAGAAGATTTAAAATGTCACACTGAGTCTGGTGTTTTTGATTCTGAAATTCATAAGAAATTGTCCTCAAATAATTCATTTGATATAAGTGAAGATCAATCGATTATTCCTCCTCCACCTGAATTTAGTTCTGTTGGAGATCTTGCTGCTGCTTCGTCTGTAAGCCAACCTACAGAAACTCCTAGAACCGATTTAAATCCTGAAATCATTGGAGAACTTTTATCGTACACAAAAATGATGCATTCTGTGCTGGAAAGTATGAAAGAGGAAAGTACTTCACAATCCAACATAACTAAAACTGAAAGTTCTAGTCAGATTGAAAATAGAAATATACCAAAGCAGAAATAAACAGCCTATTCTTGGAATTATAATTGTTGAATTATTTTAATATAATTGTAAAATCTCCCTTTATTAGATCAAGATCTTGTACAATAAAAATTTTACTTTTTCATTCCGAAGCATATTCATTTTGCCTCACAGGGTTTTTAAAATAGGCGTATTATGCAATCTTGATTTTTCAATCCTTTTACCAAACATTTTTTGTTTCATGTTTTTGCACCAAATTGTTTTAGTAACACTTCTGTTAAATATTTTATTTCTGTTGTTCATTTAGCTACCTTCATTGGGGATTGACTACCTTAATGTTCAAAAGGGATGGGAGGGGGTAAGGTTTTTAATGTTTAATGATTATTAAGGACGGGATTTTGGCTCTTTATATTGCTTTTGCAAAGGTATATAAAAAGTACCTTTGCTACTGAGGAAGAACTTCCAATTACTTTAGACCAAGATTAGATCGCACTATTATAAAACTTGTGAAAGAGTTATACAATGTTGGTATGTCAACTGCTAAACTGATACCATATACTACTTTATTTCATTTAATCTACTGCTATATGTAAAGATTTCTGTGGGAAAGCAGCTATCTGTAGCTCTGAATGAAAATATGATTCTCAGTGCTAAGCTGAAGGTATCATTAAACTGGGGGTCATTTGAAAACTAAATCATTAGTACCACATTTGAGTTTTCCATTTAGTGTCAGAAGTTATGTGTAAAGTTTGGAAATGGGTAATTTATAAGGAAGAATTGATTTTGCAAGTGGGTGATTTTTTTCATTAAGTGAAAAATGACTCATAGGTGATAATTTGATTCAAGCCATACTTAAGATGAAGCTTGTTTATTTTGGAATACACTTTTGGAAAAACTTTATAGTGACTCAACATTTAAAATATTTTTTTCTTCATGCATTTTTAACCATTTAAAAACTTAGTAGCACATTAATAAGTACACATATTATGTGCTTATAAACATATTTCTATACAAGTAGCATACATTAAAATTTTTTTAACAAAGTCCATTTGGGTTAAGTTTGTCGACTCAAAATTGCAGTATTGAATGTGCGAAAGGGAACTTATAAGTTGCTACCAAGTCCTAAGCACACATTAAGCATGATATTTGGAAACTAACTATAATAGGACAAAACTGTAACTGTTAAAACTGTATGAATAATGTCATCATGCTTAATAAACAAAAAAGATTAAAATAAGCAGACCTGTTCAAAAGCAATTGTCTCTTAATAAGTACCTAACAAAAAAAGAAAAAAAAAGTAGAGCTGTACGCTCTTAAACCAGGGCGAAGACAGAACTACACGTAAAATACTGACAGCCTAGGTAATGACATCCAGAGATTGCATTTTTGTCCTTGTAATAGGCTCATCAGTTTGGAATAGTCAAAAACTGAGCTGGAGACAGATGTTCTTTCATTGAAACTGATATTACCAACACACTGGTTGTTAAAGTTAATTTTGCCCACCAGTGGAACAAGTACTGTCAGCAAGCAATGGTGTGGTTCATCTTGAAAATGAAGGTAAAAGCTTAGTGCTGACTGACAGTTGACTCTTGCTTGTGTGCTAAATTGATTTTAGCTACCAGTTTGTTGGTAATCTCAGCTTCAGTGAGAGATCATCTGCCTTCGGCTTGATTATTGACTGCTCCTGGCTGATGAGTTCATAACAAGGACAAAACTGCAGTCTCTCAATGTCATAATTGGGCTTGTTGGTATTTTGCATAAAGTGAAGGAAGTGTACTGTCAGTGTGAAACTTAATTACTGGATAATGTGCTAAAGCCAACCAGACTTATTTGTGTTCAACTTAAAAAAAAATTGAAGGGATGGCATTCAAACTTGAATTTATCACTGGTTTGATGGTGCTACAACTTTCCAACGATCCATTTGTATATAGTAAAATTTCAAGTAAAAAGTCGAAACAAAGTTAAATGTAAAACTAGTTTTGAACAAAATGCTACCTTTTTGATGTGCAAAGCATAAAACTTCTAAGCCCAGTTTAAAAGGAAAATGAAAATAAAGTTAAAAAAAATTGAAAAAATAAATTTGTTATGTCATTTACAATAAGCAAAACAAAAAGAACTGATGAGCAATAAAAATGTCATTCAAAAGTGAAAAACTTAAAATTCAGTTTTAATTGATAAGATGATTAAAGCATGGAACCTTAATTCTATTTATCATTTAAGGTAGTAATGGCTATTGCACTGAATACTTAAACTGTAATACACAAAGATCAAATTGAACTAAGCATTATTAAATTGGGGGAGGGGGACATCTGTTTACCAGAAGTCGAGCTACAATGGTAAACTCCACCATATTCATTCTCTCTTTATCTTTATTTCCATTGCCAGTGAAAAATAAAATCCATATTCCTCTAATCTAAACAATCTGAATAAATCTCATGAAAAATTACATTCCAACAAAGTAATCCACACACATGATTAAATACAATCTTATCATACTAAGTGCAGTTTTATCATTCTGCAGTAAAGCAACATGAATATTGAACGCCTCACTGCAAACCAATAATTTACCCGCTGGTCCTGCAGCAAGAATGTGTTGAGGACAAAAATTTTTTCATGCAGCTGGTACTCCATGCCATGTTACATGGGCAGTGGCAGTAGGGTGGGTCACCGTACTATATTATGAATACAAAGTTACTAATTTTTATTGGGCACAGCAAGAAAGAGGTGCCGTATGATGTTTTGATGTTAAATTTAAAATTTTATTAGATTACTAGTGGTACCCGTATGGCTTTGCCCATAGTTGAAAATTAAAAGGTCATTTGGTTCACATGTATATTTACAAATAATGGATGACGAATTTCTCGTCAATCGACTATGTTCATTCGCTCTCAATCAAATGATAATTTTTCTCTGGAAAGTTTCTTAAAATTGGAATAGAAAAAGAACAAAAAGTGGCTTTGAGGTGCACACCCCCATGCTACACACTAACTTTGTGCCAAATTTCATGAAAATCGGCCAAACGGTCTAAGCGCTATGCACGTCACAGACATCCTACAGACATCTAGACTGGAGAGAGTTTGAGCTTTATTATTAGTGAAGAAAGGATCATCTTTGCCTTCAGATTGAATTTAAAACGCTCATTTTTTGAAAAAAAAACCCAAAATTGAAAAACAAGTTTTTAAATATATATATATATACATATATATATATATATATATATATATATATATATATATATATATATAAATAAAGCAATTAGGAGTTGTCAAAGTATTTATTTATTACAAAAACGTTCATAATTTATGAGATTTATTAATATGAGAATGATAATCTTTAATTAAAATTAGTCTTTAAAGAGCAACTGTTACCAAAGTCTGCCAAAATAGGTATAATTCAGACGAGGGGCCTTTTTTTTAAACATATTTTTGTGGATTGTTCCTGAAAGTATTTTGGGTCCCATTCTGTTTCCATCAACATATAGAAACAAATGTCTAAAGAGCAATTCATTCAGCTGAAGTATTCATATTTTAAGTCATTGTAATGGTTTTTCCTGAGCAGACATATCTGTACCTCAGAGTCAGAGGAAGACAGGTCATATTATGATAATTTTACAGTAAAGAGGAAAAACTTTTTTCTGGCGCATGCAAAGGATCGGACGCAAGCTTTTTTAACCCTAAAAAATTCAAAAGGACATTTTAAAAAGAATGACGTTCACAAGACTCGATGTGGGATAGGTTTCTACATACAAAGCACTAATAAACAGGAAATCGCAATTTTTAAACTTATGTTTTTCTGGCTCTGAGGTAGTGATATGACACCCTTTCGTATTTACAGATTTTCATATTAGCCCCATCACTCTTGACTGCCATCGATGATTTCATAGATATTTGTAATTCCGGAGCAGATTTTGCTATTTCTATTTGTGCAGGGTGATCTTCTTTTACTTTTTTTTTGACAAATTAACGCTTTATTATATCAGTTGAAGATTTGAATTCAAGCAGATTTTTAAATCTTTTGCTCAAAGCTATGACAGTTTTAAAGCAGAAAAAGTAGTGTGCAATCTCTTTCAGCTGGTGGGTTGTGTTATTTATTAAAAATTATGAAGTTTATTCATTAAGGTAAAATCTTAATGTCACTAATATTAACGTAACTTAGCGCAACCTACTCTTGCATCTAAATCCTTTGCTGTTAGATATTATAAATAACTGGAAGGGCATTTATATATATATTTTTTTCAAGGTGATTTTAATCTCTTGAGTTTTAAGATCAATAACAAATAAGCTTTCCTGAATTGAATTATTTCCTTCTTCAAGTCTATCAGAAGTTGGTGATTTTTTTTATTGGAACAATTTTCATGATTTCAGGCCTCAATGCAAGAGACCAACATTATTGATGAACATAATTCAATATTTATGGCAGTGCTTATGTAAAATCTTTCATTTGTTTTTTGGTGAAGAGCTTACTATTGAAATGGAAGAGCAAGAGGATAGAAGTAAAATTATTGAAACTGAGGATATCTCTTTTTCTGATGGCGAGGGGGAACCCGGCTATGAAGGTTTTGAATCTGTACCTTTAAATATAGACTCCAATAGTAGAATAGTTTCTACTGAGAACAGTTTGGAATGTCATCGAAGGGACAGTTGTGATGTGAGATTTCGCAATTTGGCAGAGAAACTTCTTGAAGAAACAGAATCTGGACATACTAGTTCTGAAGAAGTTTCAGTCTCGGATGAAGAAATTCCTATGCAGAAACCTTTAACTTTAGATTGTCTGAAGTTAGATAGTGTAGCCAGTGTTGCATCAAAATTGCAAGCTGAATCCTTTTCAAACTTAAATTATTTTACCAATTTTTTGAATGACCATCAGTTGGTTGAAATGGAATACATGTCAGATGTTGATGACGAGGATGATACTGAGTTTTTTATGAGTTCAAAGAAAGTCTGCAGTAGCTTACCACCTGGTTTATCATTGTGTGATGGTAACCCTATGAAGAAAAAGCCATTGGCAAATTTTGTTAATAAATATCCCTCTCAGCTTAAGAATACCAAAGTTTCTAAAACCATTTGTGAAGATGAAAAAATGAGTGAGTTACCTGATAAGCAAATATCGCCCCTAATGACCTGTCTTGAGTTCCTCAAATCGGAGTATTCCGATGAAGGAGCAACAGATATTGAAAATCTATCATCAGAGTCCAATGAAGAAAATTTGCATTCTGATGATGGGTCAAATCTTGTTTCAATTCGTAAGCAGAGTGGTGCCGAAAGTCACTCAATTAATGGTGGCACTTCAAACATCAACTTTCTGTCTCCTCCTACGGATGGCAGGAAGTATTCACTTGCCGACGTTTCAACCGAGGATGAGACTTTATGCTTAGAAAGTGATTCCTCTAACTTGGTTAGGAGAAAGGTCAGAAAACGATCCAGGCGTATGCATTATGAACAGGATGACCATTCTTCTGGTTCTTTGACAGATGAAGAACTAGTTAATATTTCCAAACAAGGTTTGTATGTTTTAAGTAGTAAATGTATCTATGTGCAAATTGCAAACTTCGAGAACAATTTAGTGAAAAGTAGTAATTAAATTAGTTTATATCCTATGTATTTTTTTTTTTGGAGGAAAAAACCGAAGGAAAAGTAATTTTATTTATATTCTATTTAAATAATATAAAAATGATACACATGGATCCATAAATAAGGAAGGCAGTAATATCAATAACCATATCTAAAATCAGGGAAACTAAGTGCTGGTGATTAAATAATTCATTAAGTAATTTTGTGTGCAAGTATATTAAGTGTTTCATTTACTCATTGTTGGATAATGTAACAGCTGCTTTAAGAGTAAAGCATAGTCCTGAATAATATAAATAATGAATATTGCAACGTTATTCATAGTTCGGTTTTAAAACTTCTGATTTCATTTTTAATGTGTATCTAATGTTGGAAAAAATGAGATTTGTTACTTCAATTGGTGCGTAAAACTCCTTTTATCATGACTTATAACTTGAGCTGTAACATTTTCAAGACATTTTGTAACATTTTCAGGGGTGCCCCAGTGGGAAGTCCCTGGGACCTCGCAAAAATTTCCTCATTTGGCAAATTTTGTCTGACGATTCGGTAAAATTATCACTGTTCGGTAAATTTTGTTTCACAAAATTATCATCATTTTGCACAACTTTTAGTTCTGTTCGGCAAATTGAGAATTTCCGCCCTCCCAAAAAATTAACTTCGAGGTGCCCCTGACTGGATTACTGCAAGAATTTGATGTTTAAACAACCCAGAACTCTAAGCTGTTTTCCAGCTGTGTTCCTCTTCTGTTTTAAGCTGTTTTCCAATTCTAGTTCATATTTGTTAGGAATATTGTGTATCAAAACTCTCTCCAATGGAAAATTTTGGTTGTGCTAGTGGTTCAAGGAAAAAATAGTCTGTCAACAGTTTTAAGCAGGTCAAGATATCTCGGTATTGTTAATTGTTTTATGACATACAACTAAATATATTAAATAGAATATTTCCAAATAATTCCATCATTTTTCTCAATGGTGAGTACAAGCTTAGAATTCTTCTACTTTGTTCATAACTGAAAAATATATCACTTTTTCTTTTCGGTAGAGTGGACTGAATCTGTTGAAAATGGGGCAGTGCGGCAAGTTACTCAAATTAAGACTGAAACATCAATAAAATTAGAAGGTGATGGTAAGTATCATAAGCATGTTATTTTATTTTGGCAAGTTTTTTCATTAAATTATGTTTTCCTTATTTTTTGGCTGAAAAATTTACTATATAGCATGAATGATATTTATTTAATTTTATGAAGCAGAGCATTTTATTTAATTTAAACAATGAATTTTTATGTCATTTTTTATGGGCTGCTATTTTTAATTTTTGTGTTTTTTCTGTATTTTTGTGATGAATCCTGAATTATGGAAGAATCTTTATTTATTGTATGCCTTATATCACAATGAATTAAAAGTATTATACTTTTAAAATCATAGCTGTATGTGTATACTATTTTTGCTTTCTGCTGTTCAAAATTTTCAATTATTATGTAATTTGTAATATTTACTTAATAATTTGTGCATTTAAATTAAGTTAAATGATTTGTAAAAGCTTTTTGCTTATTATTACACATTTTTGATTGGGTTATGCTGATAGTTTTCTTTAGCGCTGTTTGAAAGCTTCAGTATATTAATTGTAAATAAAGGTTAATTATCTTAGATAAGGACCTGGGCCGTAACCAGAAAATAATTTCGGGGAGGGTTTAAAAACTTCCGTGCGGAGCTTTGAACTATTTGTGCTAATGTTCAAGTCGTTGGGTTATCTATTATAAAAGTGTTTCATGCAATTAATATACATATGAAAGACATTTGAGTTTTGGAACAATATTTTTTGGAAATCTTTAAATATATTGAACATTTATATGTCAAACCAAACTTTTCAGGGGGAAGGGAGGAGGGTTGAACTCTAAGACCCCACTCCTCCCGCCCTGTATACGGTCCAGATAAGGATAGAAAAGTTTATCGAATTTAAGTATTTTAGAAGAATTCAATGTGCTTTTAATATTTTCTTATTGTTTTATTTTATTTTATGAAACATTCAAAATTCAGTTATATTTATATAAATATTGAGTATAAATAATCATATCTTAGTATATTGAACAGATTGACTCCTGAATTGAGGAATCAAAAGTTGCTCAATTTTTAATTTTGCTCTTAGTTCATTGATAGAGTCTAGAATCTATTTTTATTCTTTTTTTTTCATTCTCCATGCATATTTATCGACTTAAAATCCAACACTTAAATAAGTGTGGAACGAAAGTTTTAAAAATTATTTCCAACTTTTGTGTGTGACCTTTCAATAACAAAATGCTATGATATTTCTTGTAATTTATTTGTTTAGTTAAGATAATGTGAAGTTAATTCAATCTCTTTTTTGTAAGATTATTTGATTTTAGTTTTTACTTTCTGCTTATTAGTGACAGTGAATAAAACGTTTTGAAATTCATAAAATATTGTAACCCATAGTACTGAGGCAACCATTTTTCCACATCTTGAAGAATGCATAAAATTAAAATCTAAATTTATGAACTTTTGTTTGTTTTAAAGCGCAAAAGGGATTATGCAACCTAATCACGTTTATGACCTTTCAGTTTATGATAAGATATATCTCTTAGCATTCTTGCTGCATATCCCATGATTTCTACGGGAAGTAGAACTCAGAAAATTTGCTTGTGCTATGATTTTCGTGAGCATGCCGTGATTTAAAGACCTTATTCCACTATTTCATAGTTTAAATGTCGGTAATGCATTTTCTAAAGTATTTACTCCGACCGCTCTTCGTTTTTGCAACTATAAAGAAACTGTTTCACTGAAAGTATTTTTGTTGCTCATAAAATTTAAGGGATTGTAATGAAACTTGAATTCGGTGTAAAGAATGCAAAAAATTTTTCCTTGAATCTTGCTATTAGGTTTTTTTTACTAAGCATAATTTCTAATGTGTAAATTTTGTAAATTATTTTATGTTGGTTTTTTTATTCATAAAAAATATGACTATTTTTTAGTGACTACTTAAGGAACATAAGGCAGTTAGAGGGTTAACATGTAGTGTTCGGACTACTGAACCAAGGCTGCATATATAATCAAATTAATTTGCTTACTAGTTCTCTTTTTGTTTTTAATCTGATAGTTCTTTCATTTAATCTTTAACCATTATTAAAGCTTTGTTGATAGAAAGTTATTAATTCTACCAAGCATTATGTTAGGAAAATAAAAATTTTTTTAATTGAGGTTTCTTTTTGCAAGACTATGAAAAAATATTGTCAAACTTTCATTGTCTACAAATTCATTTACCTAATCACGTTTAATTTAAATATGTTTTGAATTTTATCTAAAACTAAAAATTTTACTTAAACTCATTTTATTTTCCCTTACATTGCAAACTTCCTTTTTTTTTTTTGTGTGTCGCCATCAAAAATACTGATGTTTCTTTCATTTTTTTGAAATTTTTTTTCTGGGTGACATCTCATTTATTTTAAATATAGTAACTTCTCACTCATGCATTCTCTTTTTTGGAAGTTTTCCCATTTCTAAGATGAATATCTTATTAGACAGTGGTAGATTTTATATTTCTGATGTGCTGAGGAGGGAGAGGCATAAATAAACAGTTGTTATATGTATATTTTATGTATTTACGGGGGGAAAAAATATGGTAAAAAAGAGCTCTGGATTTTCCAGGGGAGGGGTTGTGGGCTGCAAAGCCCCTTACTGATTATATTCACAAAAGTCATAACCAGAGACTTAGAAAAAAGAAATTTTCTTTAGTTATGTACTGCCCTGAAAAATCACTATTTGTTGAAGAATTTTTTAAATTTTACTCCCAAAAGAAATTATAGCTTACATTAAAAAGAAAATCTGCTTTAGGATGATTGTATAATAGTAGAGTGGTAAATTATGTTGGCAAAATCTTTACCTTAACAAAGTTGATATTTATAATATTTTGCATACAGGTGTGCTTAGGAAATTTAAACGCATAAAAGCATTTAAAAGCATTTTGAAGTGAATCAAAAAGATGATAATGTTGACATAGAAGTTATTGCATTAGTTTCTATGACCTCGTAAAAAATCGATAAAAGTGCTAGAAGCTCAAAGTCATTGTTTGCATTTTGAATCAAGAAAAACTATAGCTAATATATATTTACATAGAGCAAGTAGATTAGGGTGGCAATGTAACTCAAAGGTACAATTTTGTATAATTTCAAGGTTGGTGCAGGCCTGTCATTTCAAACATTTCCGGGGGGGGGGGGGGGAAGGGAGGTTAAAGTGTATGTACTCAATGCACATTATATCGACAAATAACATAAAACACACCCACATATATAGAAATACATTTATCACTCAAAGCTAGAGTGGGGAAGGGTCAATTACCCCCTCCTGGCCCTCCCAAATAATGAGCCTGGGTTGGAGCTCAGGCCCGTAAGATTGGCCTTGAGTTCAAGAAGTGAGGCATTGTTTTCTCATCTTACTTAATTTGAAAAGAATTTTCAAATCTAGTGGGTTAGAAAATAACCAATGCTGTTGTAAATTATTTTGTAAAAAAAGGGGAATTTTTTTTTTCTGATTTTCTATTTAAAAAATTGTTTTGAAAGTACTATTTTTTTAATCTTATTTTTTCAGTAGTTTATAGGTAAACAGCACTCATCCCTCATTTGTGAGTGCTTGTTTATGAGTTATAATGCATTAAACATCCTTTTGCACTTGTCTTTTTCATGAAGTTCTTTGTATCATTGCATTAGTGAGAGGTCACTAGATTTATAAGCCTCCATAAAACTGAACCCTGAAAAGTACTGGCAACTAAGTTGACTTTTCCATGTACTGTTGAATTTGCCCAAATTTCAAATGTTAGTTTGTGTCATTTCTGAAGCTTGACAAGAACTGTAAGGGTTAAGCTTTTAACTGAATGCAGTTCTTTTATCTAAAAGAAAAAAATAAAATAAATTCTTACTTCAGAAATGATACAAAATTTGAAAAGTGGACAGATTCGCCTTGTATGTGGCAGAGTCACTACGGTCGACGGCACTTTGTATTATGAAGTTAATAAAAACTTTTGATCGGCAATTGGTTTTCAATTTATATTTATGAAACATTAATGGTAACTACTAAGTTCTTCAAAGATGTGCACAAATTGTTGATGTAAATAGTGATGTTTTTTATAAAATTCATTTAATTGACCATGTAAGATCAGAATTGATGGATACTATTGCATTTATAGTAAACTTTTGTCATTATGATTTTGTATTTTGGTTTCATTTTGATTTTTAAATGCATTGTCAAATCATGCATTTTGCTTACATTTGCACTTGTTTAAAAATATAGTGTATGTAAATAAATTTTTGTTGTATATCTTGTGCATGTTTAACTGGATTGGAATCAAATATTGCATGTAATGATTGTTGTCTGTCCTTTGTGTATTTGTGATCTTTTTTACAGTATCATGAGAACATTTGCATGGTAAAGTTAAAATAAACCATTAATTTTTAAGTTGGTTTTGGATGAGAAATGTGAGAGCAGTTAAATCTATTGCATGAATAAAAAACACAAATGGAAAATCAATGCACATAGCTTTTGTTATAAATCATCAGTTATTACTTAGATAGAGACATGCATTCTTGCAAAAATGTACCCTTCCAAAATCAGGTGCAGTCCGTAGCCTCAGGAAGGTACCCAAGAAAGAGAGCTCCCCTGAAGATGGAAAGCACTCGACTGACTCAGAACAGGAAGATTTGAGTTTTACCGAGAAGAAAAGTTTCTTCCAAAGACTTTCTCTGACGTCAGATACTCTTCCGACCAGTGATAAATGGATCCAAGATGTATCCTTGGATGACTTACCTATGGCTGAAGGGGAAATAATACAAGAACAGATTAGCTTTGAAGACAAGCTGAAAATGTTTGAGCCAGATGAAGGTAGCCGGAAGAAGATTCAAAAAAGAGAAAAAGTTGAGCAGCCCACTGTGTATCGTTATGACTTCACAAAGAATGGTAAAGACAAGCAACCTGCTGAAGAGTTCATTGCATCTGAGCTTGAGAAAGCCGAGGAAATTGTTAAGCAAGTCAATGAAGAACTCAATTTTGAAGAAAGTTGCGTGAATGATCCATATTTAGATCTTAGCAACGGAGGACACTCAGATGTAGATTCCGCTATCACTTTGGATCGCGTGGAGCAAGAAGTTTCTTCTCTTTTGGCAGAAGTGGATAAAGAGGAGAAAGAGCTCTCAAATGATTTGCACCGAGTCTCTTGCTCACGAACTGATAGCGACAAATCCAGTAATGTAAATTCACGCATTTTCGATATGGACTCTGAGAAAGGTAGTGGAAGTTTCGATATGGCCACCATGAGTCCTGATGCTGCTCAAGATATCATGTCCATTAATGCACAGTTCAATTATGAGGAGACAAATGCCTCGTCTCAATACTGTGAGAAAGTAACTGTGCATGCAACTTCCACTGATAGAAATAAAAATATGTTTGAACATTTGGAAGAAGAAAATGCAACAAAGTTGCATGCAGAGGGTGAGGAATGTGTTTCTTTTTGTTTAACGTACATTTCTTTTTGTGAAGAAATGAAACTTGAGAGGAAGCTGATGTGTTACTGCTATGAATCTTAGTCGCTATTTTTCCAAATTTTGTACTCTTGATGTAGTTTTTATCCCCAAGTTATGTTAAAATCCTTAATGAAGTATTTTTCGAAATTTTAGCTACATATATTTTGTAGTTCTATTCAGTAGTGTCATGGTAATTTATTTATATAAGTGTAGTTACCTAGTTCAGAAGATTATTTTATTGATGTTAGTATCTTTTATTCATCAATGTCTTCGAGCTTGAATAATTTTAAATGTTTTTCAGAAAATGAACATAAACTAATATAACATTCATATTTTGAATTAGAGAGACACTAAAATTGAGGGTGAGTTTATCCCAAAAAATTCTTTGGGTCTTCATTAAAAATAATCCAATCCCAAACACAGGGAAAGATTAAGAAACTTCTGTGAGGATGCAGAAATCCACTCCCCTTCTTCTTTATATTAAAGTGTAAAGCTACCAATTTTATTGAAAATGAACAAACAGTTTTCTCTGTCATGAGGACTTTGTAAATATTATAACTGATTACCAATTGTATGGTTTTTTAAAAGTAAGAAAACTTATTTTCCTCCCTTTTCAATTTAATTACGTTCTTTTACAGGACCTATCATATGAAATGTGCAATCTTTTTGCATATTTTATTGGATTTAGATTTTGTTTTCAACATATTTTAACATTAATCTCTAAAATATGATTGGATAGTTTTGACCTTGTCATAAGTCAATTTTAAGTAAATACAACAAGTTCCAAAAAGGTTAGAAACAAGTTGCCAAAAATGTTAGAATTAATAATCTTCCCTTTTAATATCATTCTACTAAAAATAGAATGTATGCTTCATTGAAATTTAAGCTTTTATTTTAATTCAAAACATTAGGATAAATTTCATGGAACAAACATAACCAGTTAAGAATTAGGATTTAACAGCTGTGAGAAAAGAGCGTAGGATACAAACTTTTACTGTATGGTGTGAGGAAGTGTCCAAAAGGCTTAAACAGTCGAACAATGTTGATACCGCCCCCCCCCCCCCCAATAAAAAATCAAGATCCCCTCCAGATAAATCATGGAGAGGAGTTCCCAACCACTTAAAAATTGAAGTTTAGATGTTTTTAATGCTACTATAGAAATTTAAAATTTCTCCTAGTTTACTGATGTTGAGTTATCTACACAGGAATAACTACATCCCTTAATTTAATTCTTATATACTTTCTTTATTTGCAATGTTGATTTTTGTTTTATTTAATTCATGAAGATCTGTTTTTTTTCCTGTTTCCTTCTTCATTTTTGCTTGCTTGGTTTCTTTTGCTAATTGCCTTTACTGTTGATGGAAATAAGGTCAAAGCAAGGTTGTTTTTGTTTATTGCATTTTATTTTCATATTACAATGTCCCATTTTTATGAAATTCATATATGATTTCAGTGACACCAGATTGACTTTGAATATGGTTATTAATTACAAATGCAAGTCTTTGAGCTTCGATTGGCTGGATCTTGTTTGCTTCTTTGAAGTAGTTTTCTGTAACTAAAATTATTTATCAAAAACTGAGGCAACATCAGCTTTTCCTGTGTATGGTAGAAATTTGTTCTTTTTTAGGTATATAATGCCAAGATTAGGGGAAAAATACTAGCGTGCTTATTTGTATTTTTTTAAAAACTTTTTTTTTGCTGTAAATTAAAGCAAAGAAAAAAGTTTGTTCACATTCAGTTTCACATCTTCTTCTCTCATTTTTTCTAGACATATAATAAAAAATAATATTTTTGCATTATGTACTTAAGAAGTTTCAATAATTCTATGTATGCATTATTGAGAGTGCATACATGTGATTATATTCTAAGCAGGTTGTCAAGAATGATTTTCTAAATAATATATGTATTTGTTTTGCATCACAAAAATTTTTACTCTGTTTTATTGCTTTGAGTGTTCCTATTTAATTAAAATATTCATAGGCAGAATTTTTGAATAGAAATTTTGTGTTAACTCTTGTTTTGAAGGATTAATGTGAGTTTGTATGTATGAAGAGAATTTCAAAAGAAAATTCCTAATTTTAGATTTACATTTTAGTCGTTAATGCATTTTTCCTGATATTTGGGAATTTAAATACAAATACAAAAGTGACGACCAGCAACAGGCTCTGTGCCCAGCTAGACTGGTCCTAGTCGATTTACAATCCCCAGTGAAGATCAATGGCCCTCTTAAAACTATCTACTCTCTTGCTCATTACCACCTCTTCCGGTAAACTGTTCCAAGGTTCCACTACCCTGCTATAATAATAATTTTTCCTAATATCCATGTTAGCCTGAGATTTAAATAGCTTAAAACAATGACCCCTTGTCCTGTTTTCAGCGCTTAACTTCAGCCCCGTAACATCTTTCATTTTAATAAATTTAAACAACTGAATCATGTCCCCTCGGTCTCTTCTTTGCTTAAGACTGTACATTTTTAACCTTCTAAGCCTGGAATCATAGTCTAAGTGAGAAAGTCCATTTATTAGCCTTGTAGCTCGCCTTTGAACCCTTTCCAATACATTAATGTCTTTCTTAAGATAAGGAGACCAAAACTGAACAGCATACTCCAAATGAGGTCTTACCAAACTTCTATATAAGGGCAGAAGAACTTCTTTAGATTTGTTTGAAATAGATCTATTGATAAACCCAAGCATCTTATTGGGCTTGTTGCTAGCAATGCTGCACTGTTGGCTAAACTTTAAATCCTGACTTATTAAGACCCCCAGATCAGTAACTTTGTCTGCCTGACTAATGACTGAACCTTGCAAATAATAACTTGTACACTTATTTCCATGCCCTAAATGTAGCACTTGACATTTCCCAACATTAACAGCCATACCCCATTTATCAGCCCACACCGTAATATGATCTAGATCCTCTTGCAGCTGTTTTGCTTGTTCTTCATTATCTACAGTCCCCATAACTTTGACATCATCAGCAAAACAATTCATGTTCCCAGAAATATTTTTGTGAATATCGTTCATAAAAACAATGAACAAAACAGGCCCTAACACTGATCCTTGAGGAACCCCGCTTAAAACCTCACTCCAATTAGAGTAATTTCCCCTTACAACTACCCTTTGTTTCCTTCCGGTCAGCCAGTTTTTTATCCAAATGAAAGTTTTCCCTCCTATTCCTATATCAGCTAATTTGCTAAGTAGAGCAACATGTGGTACCTTATCGAAAGCTTTTTGAAAATCAATATAAACAACATCTACAGGCTTCTTATTGTCCAAAGCTATGGTAACTTTGTCATAGAAATGTAATAAATTAGTTGCACAAGATTTGCCTTTCCTGAAACCATACTGAAAACTAGTCAATAGATTATTAGTCTCTAGAAAATTTACTATCTTAATTTTTATCAATGTTTCAAAAATTTTGCAAACCACTCAAGTTAGACTCACAGGTCTATAATTTCCCCCACTCCCTTTAGACCCTTTCTTGAAGAGCGGTGTAATGTTAGCCAGCTTCCAGTCCTCTGGCACTGTCCCCGAGTTATAAGAAGCATTGAAAATATTTACGATTACATCTGCTTATTCCTCCGCACATTCAACTAAAATTTTTGGATAAATATTATCAGGTCCCGGAGCCTTAGTCTCTTTAATTTTTTTCAAATGAAGTAAAACGTCATCCCTTTAAAATACAAAGTCCTCAAGCTGTACTATAGCTTGTGTCTTGTTGGTGTCAACTGTTAAGATACAGTTATCGTTAAAAACACTCGAAAAAAAGTTATTAAGAACATTAGCAATATCACTATCGTCCTGAATTAAAATTCCGTGCTCATCAACCAGTGGCCCAATATGACTGTTTCGAACTTTCCCCGAATTAGCGTATGCAAAAAACCTCTTGGGATTCCTGTTTATGTTATCTGCCAGTCTTTGCTCCAACTCTCTTTTCTGAATCCGTACCAAATACTTAAATTTACGCCTTGCCTTACAATATTGGAGCCTATCTGCACTGTGACCAGTTTCTCTAAACCTATGAAAAGCAGCTTGCTTGTAATTTAGAGCGTCTTTAGTTTCCCTACACAGAACCACATTGGCCAAATTTTAGTGTTGACACCCTTTCTCCTAAAAGGAACATGATCCCCAACCGTTTTCGCTAGCTTTTCCTTAAACTCTGCCCACTGAAGATTCACATCGCTATTGTCCAATTTAGAAGAAAAACTGCTTTCAAACTCTGCCTAAGTGCCACAAAATCAGTATTTCTGAAATTGGGCACAAACCTAAAATTCTCTACTTTGTGCGTATCAAATTTAATCCCAAACCTAATACTGTTGTGGTCACTGTCTCCAATGTGTTCCCCTACACTTAACCCCTGAACAGAACCTTCCATATCACAGAAAACTAGATCCAAAATCACGTCCTGTCGAGTACCCTGAGTTACAATTTGATCTAAAAAACAGTCACCAATTACTTTCAAAAATTCCTCTTCTCTGCTATTACTATGGTAAAAATTATTCCAATCAATTCCTGGAGAATTAAAATCTCCCATTATAATGACTGACCCCTTGCTTGAAATGTCACTAATAATACTAAACATCTGTTCATATTGACTCTGGCTTAAGTTGGGTGGCCTATAAATGTTCCCTAAACGTAGTTTATTTCCCTTATTGCTCATCAACTCCAGCCAAATCATATCAATCTCATTAGGTTTATCATTAATTACCAACTCATTGCAAGTTAAAGTGCCTCTGACATAAAATAAAACCCCACCACCTCTTTTACCTACTCTATCTTTTCTAAACAAATTATACCCAGCAATAGATAATAAATCATCATCACTTTTGGTAGCCCATGTCTCAGTAACTCCAATAATATCCAACCTCTCATCTATAATTATGCTTTTCAATTCTTCCATCTTGTTTCTAATACTACGAGCATTTATATTAAAAACCTTAAGTAAGCCCATCTTACTTTTATTTAATGCTGCACGATTATTTGAATCCCAACTGTTAAAATCTTTTCTCTTATTAGTCACCCTATTTCTGTTTCTACTAAAATCCAAATAGTTAATACCCTTTCGAATTCTGCTCCTAAAACCATGCCCCCCATTCCAACTTAGTTTTTTGATTCTGAAGCCTCTAAAACCAAACCACTAATCATTTTGACCCCTGTAGAGCTCAGATGCAGGCCATCCCTTGCAATCCAATCGCGTTTACATTTACTCCACACATCAATAAACCTGATACTACGCTTAACGCAAATTTGTTTGATTGTCTTGTAAAATAAGGACAGTCGTAAAAATCTCTATTGAAATTCAAAGTAAAATAAATCCTCTGCTAAACTGTTTGCTGCAGAAGATAATTATTGACTTCCGAAAATAGAACAAAGCCAGAAGAGCTTCAAGATGCGTGCTGAAAACATTTATTAGAATTTTATTTGTGACATAAAATTAGTCATTGAATACAAATCTGACAACCAGCAACAGGCTCTGGGCTCAGCTATGCTGGTCCTCATCAGTTTATTATTCCTTAATGAAAATCATTGGCCCTCTTAAAGCTATCACCCCCTTAGTCATTCCAGCCTCTTCTGATAAGCTGTTCAAGTGTTCATGGCCCTACTAAAGCAGTAATTTTTCCTTATTTCCAGGTTAGCCTGAGATTTGAATAGCTTAAAACAATGACCCCTTGCCTGCTTTCCATGCAAAAATTTTAACCCATTAACATCTTTTCTGATAAATCTAAACAACTGAATCATGTCCCCTCCGACTCTCCTTTGCTCCAGGCTATACATATTAACCCTATTAAGTCTGGTATCATAATCTAAATCTGAAAGTGCCCTTACTAGACTAATTATCCTTCTTTGAACCGTTTCTGATACACAAATATCTTTCCTCAGATAAGGCGACCAAAATTGCACAGCATACTCCAAATGGGGTCTTACTAAACTCCTATATAAAGGCAGAAGAACCTTCTTAGATTTGTTTGGAATAGAGCTACTGATAAACCCTAACATTCTTTTGACTTTGTTACTTGCAATGATGCACTGTTGACAAAACTAGAAATCCTGATTTATTACGACTCCCAGATCAATAACATTTTCTGCCTGACTGATGACGAATCCTGTAAATAATAACTCGTATGCTTATTACCATGACCTAAGTGTAGCACTTGACATTTCCCTACATTAACTGCCATACCCCACTTATTCGCCCACTTAGTAATATGATCTAAATCCTCTTGAATCTGTTTTACTTGTTCTTCATTTTCTACAATCTCCATAAATTTTACATCACCAACAAAACAATTCATGTTTGCAGACACATTTTCATGACAAGCAAGCATGATGTTTGAAATCTGGCATTCTACAGAATGCCTAAATAATGCTTAAAGCTAGCCGGCAACATTATGAAATGATTTATATTTCATACATTTCTTGTGCATTCTACTGAATGTCAAATAAGGGACTAGGGAAGTATGAAATAAATCTCCAATTCTATCGAAATAAGAATGAGTAGTTGTTATATATAATGCCTAATATGTAATAATTTTCATATTTTATACTTTGTCTGTAAATGTCATTCAAGACTACTATGTTGCAAAGAGTAAATTAATTTTTGAATTTTTTAATGAAAATTTTGTTTCTCACTCTGAGAAAGGCATAAATTTTGTTTGAACAAATTTTATTTTTCATTGAGTATCTTGCATAAGTTTTGGAAACTCATTGTTTCAGAGTATAATTCTGTATTTTTGATAGATGCTTGTTATCTAAATAGCCTCATTATGACCTTTGGGAAAGATGTAAAAATCTCAAGTATCATACTTTGCCCAAAAGGGCCCTGCATTATGTACAATGCTCAGGCCTTCTATTGCATGCCGGGGCTTCATACTTTACTGGTAACATACATTTTAGCAGGGCCGTAACTAAACTTTTGTTTTGGAGAGGGTTTTACCGAAAACATTTTTTGAGAAACCTATATAATCAATTAAAATTGATTTCATTCATACTTTCTATTATTTATTGTTATGACAGATTAATTAAATGTGGGGAGGGGGAGGGGTTAGGTATATTTATGCTGTAAGGGCATAAACAGAGCAAATGTTGCAGATGACATATACACATTTAATGAAGAAAACATTTAAAAAGTACTTTTTAAGTCTAAAGGCCATTTCTATATGTTCGGTTTGCCCTAAAATGTATGAAATTTCATATTTTTTAGTCCAAACCAAGCTTATAAAATAGCCTTTCGGATTAAAAAGCCTATTTATATTTTATTTTAAAGTTTTTCATTTTAAATTTATTTGACTTGAAGCTTTTTGAAGTTTAAAACATGTTTACCTTTTATCTATCTTTATTAAAAAAAAAAGTTAAAAAAAATGGTATTGACTTTCATTCTAATATAACTGCCGTGGGCAGGTAAACGACAGTATCTGCAGAAACAAGTTTTTGAGATAGTTGAAGAAATGTGTGTTGGATTTCATACTAGTAAAAGGGAAATGTTGGAATTAGACTTTTTTTTCACTCTTTTTTTTTCCAGCGGAAACCAAATAAGCAAGCTCGTGCAATAAAGCTAATGTACAACAGATGACAAAAATGCAAAAAAAAAAAAAAAAAAAAAAAAAAAAAAAAAAAAATGAAAATTTTGCAGTTACTGTCCTTTACCTGCCCACTGCAGTATAATTGAATTATGCATAACAAGAGACTAGTTTTTATTTACCATTATTTGCTCTAATATTGCAAGTTTGCATGCTCAAATTTAAAAGCAAATTTGAATAAGTATAGTGAAAAACAGAATACCAAAAATTTTTATTTTAGTTTGTCTTATGTTAATGCGATTTTACTTCATTTTTTGTTCAAACTATATATAGAAAAATGTGTTGGATTCGTGAAAAGTTTTAAGTTTTGTTCTTGGTACTTAAGAAATTTTCACCAATACTATAAAATGTATCTATCTCTCTTTGTGTGTATGTGTTTGTGTGTTAGCAAATCCTTTTTTGTAGGTGTACAAAAGTAATCCAAGTAATTGGATAAATTTAGCGTGTACATGAACTCAAATGAGAACTGGTGCTTGTTACTGTCCTTTTTTGTCAGTTGATCCAACGTTGGTGGTGCAAGCAAATGTTTTTATAACTAAGGGTGAGGTATTGCACCCCAGCAAGATAAGTAACACAACTCATAAGTTTGGAAGAAGATACTAACTATTGATTTAAAATCTAAATTTTAATGATCTGCCACAAAACTTGCACAAGAATTCATAACTGGCTTACATAACTGATGCGTTGTAGCTTGAAAGCAATATAGGGTGCAATATTAAGCAATATCAAGTGATCCAAAGTTTTTCCCCTCACCTTTTTGCATTTCTTTGAATGACTTATCAATTGTACCCTTCGAGGTAATCAAAAGTCCAAATTTTTAGATTTTTATCTCTTTTATCTTTTTATTTACGAGGCTTTGATTTTTAGAAAAACCCTCTTTTTTACATGGATGCTTGAACATAAAATGAACGATAACTCAGCACTAGATATCGATAGAAAGATTTGGCAAGAAGCATTTTAAAGTACATTAGTTGTTGTTTAATATAATATGCAAAATGACTTATTTCATAAAAATTTTCATTGTTGAAAATTTAAAATTTAAATTTCTCAGAAAAAGTATAACGAATTTTTAAAAAAAAATTCTCAAAAATTTGTGTGTATTTTACCTTTGTTTGTGCAAAATTTCAAGTTTAAATCTCAATGGGATCATAATATTTTGAATTTTTTAATAAAATTTGGCTAAAGAAATAATAAATTTTTCAGACTCTATTTAGTTTAAAAATGGGGTTCTCTTAAAGGTGATGGTCTAGTAAGTAGTAATGGATCCTGACTATGCTTGAAATGAGCTGACACGAATTTGTAGATTGTTAATCCTCCCCCAATTTTTTTTTCAGAACTATTAAAAAATAAGAACATAAAAAAGCTGGTACAAAAAAAGTAATAATCATAATAAACTGAGGAGACGCTGACAAATATCAGTAATGACTAAGCCTTATAAATGGGGGGGGGGGGGCATAAAAACTAAAAGTCCGGAAAACTTTAACAGACAAATAGAACCACACTCATTTGCAGAGTTTTTTTTTTCGGAAAGTGGAATGGTAGAGTGAGGGAAGGGAGGTGGGGGGCAATCTGGAATGAAACTTAGCAACATGGAAGGTTATGCTCAAACTAGCAATTTGTTTGATCTATAACGAGTCAAATCATCTAGGTCATGCCACCCACCATCTCCGATTTTGTTCAAATTTGGAGTACTTGTAGATTTTTTAATGCTGATTATGAAAATATAATTTTTTTTAAAGATTTATGAAGAGGTTGAAAAGTTAGGAGCCTTTAAGTGTATGCCAAGATGATTTTTTTGCCGCCATTTTGATTGACAGAAAGACGTGTATAAATGGCTATAACTCATTAATAAATTATCACAGAGCTTTTAATTTTTTTTTTATTTTGTTCAGTATAATGTATACTTGAATTTAAACTGGATTTAAATTGCATAACTCATTTAAATTTTTTTCTGTGAGGGTTTACTTTTAATTTTTTGATTCGAAAACGGAGTAACTATGACAGAAATTTACTAAAATCATCAGTCAAAAAATAAAACTCCTGTCAGAAATCAAGTTTATTTAACTGTGTTTTCTCTAAAATGAAAGCCAATACGTGTAAAAGAAGCCGCAACATGAGAATTTAGGTGTGCACGAAATAAACACAAACATCAGAATAAGTTAAGATTATCTATCAGTAAAGGTATTTACTACTTTGACTTACAGTACAAATCAAAAACATTAAATTTGAGTCCGAAACTAATATAAGTATGACTAATATAAAAATAACTAATATACATATATTTTACATCCAGTTTAACACAAAAAGTCCTCGTGATTGATGAGTGTTAGACCTCTGTTGAAGAAGAATATTATTCCAGAAATCTACATCAAAGAAAGTGATGCAACAACTTATCTGCATCGTCCATCACCTTCTTATTTTGGGCCAGAATATGACCTGCTTTTACTTACTCCTTGTACTGATGATATCAATACAAAAGCACAGGTCATGTAGAATTGGTGATAGGGTCTAAAGTTTTAGTGTGCGCTGTGAAGATAAAATATGTTTCTAAAAGTGGAAAATTCTAATTTTGAAAACTGGTCTATACATAACAAACAAAAATCCAAAAATTACTGCAGTTTTTTTAGATAATACACATATTCTGCTATCACTATTTTAAAATTTTGTAACAATAAAGTAACATGAAAAGATATTGATCACTTTATAAAATATAGTGCAAGAAAATAATATTTGCAATTATGTATTATTTTATGCTTCACACACAACAGAATTTATGAAACACTCATCGATGTTTACCCTTATCGAATTGCAAATACATCAGCTGAAGTAAGTTCAAATACATGGGGTAATATTTCATGTAGTTTGATTCATTTGTAATTTATTTATTAATGGGATTATTCATAGATAATTTATAACATACTTATAATAGTTTCGGATTAACATTTAATGTTTTGGGTGTGTACTGTAAGCCACAAAGTAATATAAATACCTTTAATGATAAATAATGTTATCATATTTTGATATTAGTATTTATTTTGTACGTACCTAAATTCTCATGTTGTGGCTTATTTTGCACTTGTTGGCTTTCATTTTAGGGAAAACGCAGTTTAATGAACTTCATTTTGGAAAGGAGTTTCATTATTTTTGACTGAAAATAAAAAATTGTGTTTTTAACGACTGCCTGTGAATGACCAACCGAGAGTTTTTTACCAGATGTTTTATCACACTAAGAGGTATCTGTGCACAAAATTTGGTTAAAATCGAAGGGAGTATACTTGGAGTAAATTTCTGTCAATTTTACTCCATTTTCGAGTCAAAAAATTAGAAGTAAACCCTCACAGAAAAAAATCTAAATGTGTTTACAATTTAAACCAAATTTAAATTCAATTATACATTATACTGAACAAAATGAAAAAAATTAAAAGCTCTGTGATAATTTGTTAATGAGTTATAGCCATTTATACATGTCTTTGTGGCAATCAAAATGGCGCCTAAAAAATCATCTTGGCATAATTTAAAGGTTCGTAACTTTTCAACCCCTTCATAAATCTCAAAAAAAAAAAAAAAAAAAAAAAAATTGAATTTTGACATCTTGAATTCAAATTATGTTTTTCGCAATCACGAGTGTGTGTGGGGGGGGGGGGGATGTGTGTGTAGGCATGTGTGTTTGTGTCTGTGTGCAGGCATGAAAGTGTGGGTAGTTTTGTGTGTGTGTGTAGGTTTTTGTGTGTGTATATGTGTAAGTGTCTGTATGTATGGGTGTTTGTGTGTGTGTGTGTGTAGTTGTGTATGTATGCGCGTGTGTGTAGGACATGGATGCAACCTGGAGACGGCTTTCGCTATAGGAGCAGCAGCGTGAGGAGCCCGCCTGTCCACGGTGATGGTGCAGAGGGTGGCGGTGGGAAAAATGATAGGACATCAAAACAGTCAAATGAAAGCAATAAGCAATCGTGATTGCTCAAAAAAAAAAACATAATCAGCATTAAAAAAACTACAAGTATACCAAATTTGAACAAAATCGGAGATGGTGGGTGGCATTTAAAAGAAATCCTGGATTATTTGACATGGAAGGACCCTAACTGCTTTTAATATATGTGTCAATAGATCTCTGTGCATTACTCTCCTTTATAACAGAAATTAAAAAGAAAACTAGCTATAAAGAAAGGAAAAAAAAAAGCTGCACTCCAGATGTTGTGGAAAGACCATTATGTAGACAGACATATGATCTGATACTTTGAATTATTTTTAGTATAGTGTGAAAAGAATGGAAAAATGCTGAAACAACATGAGAGGAATTACTACTATTTTGCTATGATCTTGGGGCAAACTATTTCTTTCCTCCCTCTAAAATGGAAAGTTGGTGCTTGGGTAGTGGATGAAATGAATCATAACTTTCCTTAACTCAGATATTAAATTAATCAAGTACACTTTGTGAAGGTAGGATCAAAAGAGAAACACTTGGTCTGAAAAAAAAAAAAAAACATGGGGTAAAAATAATCCTCAATTCAATCCCCAGGTGATACTAGTATAGTATTAATCGTATGTTTGGGTGGGTGAGAGGGATAGGGGGGATGGTACTTCGTCTTGCTTTAAAGAACATTTACCAACTTTTAATAAGTTTACTATTCATTTTGTTTTATTTTATTTATTTATTTATTTTTTTACATTTTGAAAACAGCTTTGAAAGAAGGAAGAAAACAAAAAGATTAAAAGTGTGGTGGTGGGGGGAGGGGGACTTACCAATCTAAAAGTTCACACTAGCTTATTTCATGCATAGCCATGTTTACTTACAACTCACTAGACCATCACCAGTAAGGTAACACCTTAAACTACTAAGAATATGAAAAATATCATTATTTTGTAAGTCAATTTTTAAAAAAAAATTAACAAAAATATGATTTGATTGTGATCCTTATTTGAAATTTTGCACAAACGAATATAAAATACACACAAATTTTTGAGAATTAAAAAAAAAATCATGTGTTGTGAGAAATTTAAATCTTCAGTCATGTTGCATATCATATTAAACAGCAATTAATGTACTTTAAAATGCTTTTTACCAAATCTTTCTATCTATATTTGGTGCTGAGTTATCGTCCATTTTATGTTCAAGCATCCATGAAAAAAAGAGGGTTTTTCTAAAAATCAAAGTCTTATAAATAAAAAAATAAAGAGATAAAAGTCTAAAAATTGGGACTTTTGATTACCTCGAAAGGTGCAATCCATGAGCCAAATTTTAAAGAAATACAAAAAGGTGAGGGAAAAAACTTCTTAAATTTTGGATCACTTGGCAATGAATGACCCTATAATTAATATTGAAAAGTCATTAAATTTCATATTTTAAAAGGAAAATTTTTGAATTTAATTTAGACAACAAAAACTAACCAGTAAATAGCTTTGAGCGTATTGTAATGTTTGGGACGAAATTACATAAACTACTATTGTGTAAAACCATGATTTTCTTCAGTGCTGTTCTTTTTTTGAGTTTCACTTTCCTTGCTGAGGTGTAATATGAAGAGAAGAAGATGCATGCAAGAAGTAATGCAAGGATTGAAACAAAAGTTGATGTATTGGTATTTGGATGGTTGATGGACATATTGGTATTTAGAGCCAGTCCTTCTTGGAGGGATGACATTATTCAATGTTTTTTTTTCTTCTACCAAGCAATCGATTGAAAAGTAAGAGAGAGATGAATTCAAACAAAAATGTTGGTATACAGGTAGAATTCAGTGGGAACTAGTAGTCATTTTTTGATGCAATTTGCATAAAAGAATAGTGCAATTGAACATTCTTTTCAATTAATGTGGTTGCAATGTTTCAAAATTAAATTGAAGGGCTTAATCTAAAATTGGTACAGGAATAATGTGGGTACTATTAAACAGTAATGCTAATATTGGTTAAATTTTAGCACCAGACAATTAAAGGAATGGCGCAATTGAACATTTTCCTTTTTTAGCATGACTACTATATTTTAAGGGAGTTATGCAAGGAATAAAACAAAAATTAGTGTACTGATCGATCTAAATTGAAAGTAGAGCTGATTGCATTCTGGTTGCAACCATTCTTGGAAGAATCGTTGGTGCAATAAAACAGATCTATCGTTAAGCATGATCGCCCTATCTGTAAAAATAATGTGAAGAATTGGAGCATATAAGAAAACAAAACAAGACAAACAAGAGGAAGAAAATAAGAACTGGTTCTGAATGAATGTTCTCCCCAGTCATTCTGAAGGGTTTGGCACAATCGAACAATTTCATATTTTGCTTAATTTTTAAGATCAGAAAAAGTAATGTGAGAAATCAAGCAAAAGTGGTGTAGGTTGAAGTTCTAGATCAAGTAGTTCCACTATCTTGGGGTTGAATGCTGCTTGCTTCCTATGTCTGCTATAATAAAGTAGTATAATGCTGTGAAATTATGTAATTTTTCATCTGCATGGATACTAGAAACTTGCCTATGTTTGTATTTTTACTTAGGAACCTCCTCCATTTAACAAGTTGCATTACCCAATGTATAAGATTCCTCTGGCCCAAAAGCAAACTAACACTAACAAATAACTTTGTAGTCGTACTTGGCATAAAAACACTGATTGGTTCTGGGTAGGGCACGTGGAACAGAGTGGATTCCCGGACATAACGGATTACAATGTATAACAGTGGCGCGACGAAGGCGGGTTTTGGGGAGTTTAAATCATCCACTGAAGATTTTGTTTTTTGGCATTGTTGCCAGTCATCTTACTTTTCATTCACAAGTAGGAACTATAAAAAAACACACACACACTCATTTCTTATGGGGTTGGGGTCAAACTGTCTTGTAGTCTCCTTTGCTCGGGTCATCTAACACTGATCAACTGCAAACAGGATTGGCGTTGGGGGCTTTGGGGTGCAATGTGATGCAATCATGAAGCAAAACATCCTACTTCACCGTAGCTGGCGTAGGAAGAAAGCATTGTATGGCCCCAATATGGCGGGCATGTCGCTACTTATTCTACAACTCAGGTCTTTAGTAGTTAGACTCCATACACATTTTTTTGCTCTAATTGTTTAAAAAGAGTTGGTGCTCTTTTAATATTTTAAAAAGGATATTCAGGTGAATGACGTGGAAACAAATTTTGTGGTGGTCATAAGGTACAAGCTAACTGTGATGTTGATTTAATGGAATTCATTGGTAAAAATAACTTTTAAGTTAATGTTCGAATATCTTGACATTTAAAGATGCCCACTATTTATGTGCTTCTGTTGAGTCAAAGTTATAATAATTTTGTATTGGTACAATCTCGGAACAAACTGCTTCTCTGGAGCTTAGATTTTTTTTAAAGCATATTAATTTTTAAAAGGTCTGATTGGCTTCAATCAGAGGCGTAGGAACTTTGTAAAAGTAGGGGGAGCTAGGGCACATTTTTTCTCCGATGATATTAGCTTTGGTGCTCCATGCTTCCATCTCTCCTCCTTTATCAGCATTTTTTTCAATCATATTTAATACACACATTGTATATGGAGAAAATGAAATGACAAAAGTAGGGGTTCGGTCAATAATCGATGATGAGCACATAGAGATAGGGGGTCCGGGGGTCCTCCCCTGGAAAATTTTTGAAATTCTAGTTTTTAAACGTAGTTTTAGGCGATATTTGGTAACGTTAAGGGGAGAAAAGGTTCGAGTTCCCTTCTTGAAAATTTTTGATTTTGATGTCTTAAAAATGCGATTATATACCATATTTGCTGACGTTAGTAAAAATAATATTTCTTCAGGAATTGTCCTCGAATGATTTTTCAAATCGATTTTCATCTCCTTCCGAATATTTCGAATTTAAAGTTGCAAAAACGCAATTGTAGACAATTTTCAATGATGTTAGGAAGAAAAAGGGGGGGGGGGGGTCTAGGGCTTTCCTCTGGAAAATTTTCATAGAGCGTCTGCAGTGAGGTTATCCAAAGAGGTTCAGAGATTCGTTCTTCTTCAGTTTTTCGGAATTGTAGTCTAAAAAACGATACCGTGGATCATATTTGTTAGCTTAAAGGGCCCCAAAAGCGGAATATTATATAATCTCCCATGTTATTAGGCCAATCATGAGGAAAAAGGGGGAACTAGATGAAAAAGTCGATGATATATAGATGAATAATGTTGTTGGAGCTTTTTCCTGCAATAATAAATGAAAATCAGCAATTTTAGCATGAAAATACATCTATCTGCAAGTGACAAAAAAAAAAAAAAATAATAATTTTGAGAAAGCAAAAAACAGAAAATTAAATATAACTTCATAAAGTATAATATGTTAAAAAATTTTCATTTCAATAAATTCGCACCTTTTAAAACTGGTAACTGTTTTTACACTTATTGAAAGACTTTAATAAATATTATAATGAATTTTTCACCGAATTTGATTAATGTGAATTTTTGTTATTGTAGTACCTTTAGTATTCTTTAAATGATATTTATCTCTGCAATTTTATAACTTCATATAAAAAAATATCTCTCCCTGACGGTTTAAAATAGAACAAAATACACAGTTTTTTTTCCAAATTTTTACCTTGGGATATAGTGCTAGAAATCGTGTTTTTTTTTTCTTTTTTATTTTTATCACAACAGTGATATACGCTTCCAAAAGTAGTTTCTGTGTATGCCACTGATTTAAATTGCTTCTTTTGACAACTTTTATCATCCAAAACAACAAATTTAAGTTTTCTAGAACTTTAAAAAATTGTTCAAATAACACATATTTCGGGCTCTCTATTTGGCACCAGGCTACTTTCGGTTTAGACAAATCATCAAACATTGACAATTTCCCGACCTACTTTTCTTTTCTTTTCCGACGTATCTTTTGATGGAAACATAGAATTAAAAACCCAAAACATATGTTCACATTTTCCTCGAAAAATAGTTGAGGAGTATTTGTTGTTTTTAAACTATATTACTAAACTTTTGGGAAATCTCTTAAGAATTTTCTGTGGTTAGGGTTTAACTTTTTATGAAGAAGTGAAAAATGATAAAAAAAAAGAGAAAGAAACTAAGTGTAAAAAAAGCAAAATAAATTTCTTTGTAAATGGGGCTCCCCCTCCCCTCCCTAGCAGGGGTGTGCACAAGGGGGAGAAGGGACACAGGTTGGCCCAGACCTAGCCTGAAGGGGGCCCGAGATTTAAAAAATGAGGGGCGAAATATATGTAGAGACGTAGAGGTAAAAATATGGAGGGGAGCCTGTAAAAATCATTTGTGACAGGTCCCAAAATTTTTGTGCACGATTATGCCCCCTCCCTCCACATTCGTTTTTTTTTTTTTTTTTTTTTTTTTTTTTTTTTTTTTTTTTTCACGATTGCAATTTTTTAAGAATGCCACCACTCGGTCTTTTCGCTTCGCATATGTTAAATTTCGTAAGTTTATTTTAATTAACCAATTCCATATTATTCATATTTAAATGCCTAACGGACTCACTATTATCTTCTTTCTGTGATCATGCAACATAAGAACGATATGCAAAACTAATAAGAATATGAACCGAACTGCGATGCCGCTCCCGAAAGACGAGCTCAAGGTGGAGAGTGCGGAACACTTCCTATGGGTACTGGTACTGATTTTCGCAAGTCGCGGGCAGAGCCTACTTTACTGCCAGGACTAGCTCTTCTATGATGCTGCTTTACGCCGCAACCAACAGGATAACTTTTCTCAAATTCTTTTCTATTTCTTCAGAGAATCGAGAAGTGTGTATAAACAAATGAGAAATGAGCTCAAGCTCCCCCGGCTCCGACGCCCCTGGCTTCAATCCCCCCAAAAGGGTTAAATTACATTAATCCTTCAAAAAAGTCTCATCCAAATGTGTATAAAAAGGAACACAATTTTGTGATGCAAAACTGATGTATTTCTTTCTCCATTGTTGATTTAAAAAACTCTGAGACATCATTTTTCTTTCCTTATTTTTATTTGTTTAAACCTTTGTTTACAAATATTCATATGGATTAAAATTAAGTAATTCTGTTTTATAATTTTCTTTAATGAATTGTCACACATTTCTATGCTATCTAGCTATTCCTGTTTGTATCAGTCTCTTTTTTTTATTTCACAAGTCAGTGCTTCTCTACACTTTGTGGGCATGAAAAAATACATTGATACTGAGTGACTTTTGTCTGAAAAAGACTAAAAATTGTTGGCATGCATTATTTCAAGTTTCTTGAGGAAGTAGGATGATCAGTTCTTTTATGTTTTGTAAAATTTAAATTCAGTTAAAGTGAGGGAATTTTGAAATGTTTTGTGTTAGCATCTTGAAGTATGTGCATAATCAAACAGTCAGTTAAAAAAAATGAATGTTACTAAAATTGCACTTTTAAAACATTGAGAACACCGTGCTTGTTTTTTTCTTTGTTTTTCAAATGAGTAATTCATATTATTTTTATTTTCTATTTTGTTCAAAGTAATGATTAACGTCTTTGATTTTTTAAAATTAATTTTTGCATGTAAATTTTGTGTTTATATTTAATGTATATTTATTCCTTTGTTTTATATTTATTTTTTGTTATGTCTCAGAAAATGTTGTTTATATATGATCAGTAAAAATATTTATACATTGGACGCCTTTATTGTGAATCAGATTTTGCATGTTTAATTTCTGTTGATGTGTCTTGCTTCCTTGAAAAGAATTGGGATTGTGTCTTCAATGGTTATAGCATGATTGTCCACCGCTTTATTCAAGCATGCTTTTTCAGTCTTGAACATGCATGCTGATATTTTTTTTTTTTCATTTTGCATTATTTTTTTTTATTTCCTGTTATGAAAAACTTACTTACTGAACTTTTAGAAAATTTCACAGCTTTTCAAGATCAGCCTGTCATGGATTCCGCAGTTCCATTTCCTGAACTTGACAAAGAAGTTACGCTGAGCAAAACTTATTTTGAAAAGGTTGAATTTCAACCCCTAAAAGATGATGACGATGATGATCGTACTAGAAAACTAAATATTGAGTTATGTAAGAAGGAAGAATTTAAAGAAGCGTTGAAATTAGAAGAAGATTACATAGGAGACACTTCTAAGTTTTCTGCTGATCGAACTTTCCAACATCTTGACATCTCTTCGAGTGTTGATAGCCATATTAAGTCTGAAATTCTTAGAGAAGAAATCGATCAATCAATTGAAGAAAGCCCACTTGAAGTTAAGCATATTGCCGAAGATTTGGAACATATTTCAGCAATTGAGGATCACAAACCAGATGTTTATAAGCAAATCAGAACAGAAATTTTTACACAATCTCTTGGAGAAGAAATTGAAAGTGGCTCACCTGAGAAGAAAGAACTATATTCTTTATCATCGAAAGGTGATCTTAATTTGGAGGAAGAAAACCAGAAAGAAGACAATGAATCAAATACAAAATTATCCAACATTTTGTTTCATGAAGGAGAATCGATCAAAAAATTATCTCCGCAAGTTTCTGAAGAGAGTGCAGGACATACAGATGATATATCTTCTGAAGGTGCTATTGTTGAGCCTGATGAACATTTAGTGGATTATGAAGAAGCAAAGGATGAGCATTCCCTTACAGAACAGCTTCAGGCTCTAGCTTCTGACTCAATGCACTCAGTAAAGGGCTTATTGTCTTCTGATTCTCATCAGGCCATGGACTTTAGCTCTAATAATTTTGACCATGCAGCCTCTGGAATGAGTAGTAGTATGTCAGATATGGAATTGCACTGTAGAGGAAAAGATGTATATTTTAGGCACGATAAAAAAGAAATTAGATCTTTAAAATCAACAAAACAAGTTTCTACAATTGAAGAACATTCTTCAATTGAATCTTGTGATTCACCTCAAGAATTTCTTCAAGAACTTCCAGAAAGATCTGATATGAAGACATATAATTTCAATGAGAAAGATTTGTGTAAGCAAAGTGTAGAAAAACGTGATTTTTCTGATTCAAATGACTTTTTAAGCCAAAGCATTTCTGCGGAACATGCATTAAAACCAACTAATGAGCTTATTTCTTCTGATTCTACAGTTGTAGGTTCACCGAAAGAAAAGGATTTTCCAGTAAAAGAAGAAAAGTTCTCCGTGGGTTTTGAATCAGAATCTGATACAACTTTTAGACAATCAAGTAATGCCTTTGATAAAAGTGCCAAGTTATCTCGATCTGATAGTAAATCATCATCACAAGGCAAGAAAAGCGATTCAGACGCTGAAGGTTCAAAAATAGATAGTGCTCCAGAGTCTAGCAAAAAGAAGGAGGAATCATATTCTAGTTCGGGCGAAACAGAAAGTCCTTATTACTCTGTTGAAACTTCCGATAGTGGTAAAACACCTAGAAGTACTCCTGCTGCTAGCAGACCATGCTCATCTGAATTTGAAATTAATGTTTTTAGTGGTCATGGATCCGAATATGAAACTTGCGTTACATCTCAAGATGCATCTGGGGAAGGTTCTGGATCATATGCAACTGCTGTTTCATCGCAAGAAATTTCTTATGCTACTGCTTGCTCTTCATTTAGCCACAGTTCTAGAGAATCTGCATATTCTGTTGATTCTGAAAGTTCCGGTCATCTTGCCAGTGTTGAAGTTTCATCTGAAGCTAGTGAAACATTAGTGCCCTCAGCGCAAGAAATGGAATTAGAGTTTGCACCAGACTTGGAAATGCCTGTTTTGGATGAAGAACCACACAGTGATGATGATTCAATAAAGGAACCATACGACATGGATATCCCTGAATCTATAATACGAGGAGGTATTGAGATGCCTTTCATGAAATCGTGGGATATAAAAGATTCTTCTGACGATGACCAAATGAAGCAGTTACCTCAGCAGTGGACTTGGCAATATGCTTCTGAACAAAAGCTATCTGATGATTTTGAAGTTCTTGACGATAAATCTGAGCTGAATCAGAAATTTCAAACTTCTTCGTGTTCTGTTGAAACATCTGAAGAGACTTCTAAGCAGCTAGCAACAAAAAACATAACTAAGAGCTTTAGTCATACTGATAATTCATCACCTGGGCCTTCTCATAGACGGTCTATGAGTTCTGTAATTGATTTTATACCTAATAAAAATAATGTCGATCAAGCATTTGCAATCGACGAAGAACAACTGTCTGCGTCTGAAAGCTCAGCAACACATAGCGAGCAAACATGGCAGACTAGTAGTGTTGATACTGCTATGCAGTTATCTGCTACTGCTCTTGGATCATGTGCTGTTGAAGGCCAAAATATTCGTGCAATTTCTGATTCACTTCAAGAATCGCCACTTGAAAATGAGCTTATGTCTGAACAGTCCAGTTCTGTTTTGCAAGTAGATTCATCATTCCTACAGTTAAATGGACCAGTCGAAGTAGACTATAACCCAGATTATGACAATCTTGATGGTACTGATTCAGAGCTTAGAAGTAATAGAAATCAATCATTTTCAACGTATGAAAATGAAGGTCTTCAGTTTGAGCTTGAAATAGATGGAACAAATAATGCCTTGCCTAACGTTGAAGTTTTACAAGAATCTCCAGAAATTCAGCCTGATAGTGTGATGAACGGTAATTCTGACAGAAATTTTAACTCAATAGAATCTAACAGACCACCTAGCATGGAACAGGGAGCACCTGAATATGAATCTCATAATATTCATGCATCAAGCGATGCAGATAAACCAGAAGCACAGCAAGAACGATCTTTCAGTGCTGGAAACTATAATAACCAAGCTGCTTCTGAATCTCTAGTTTGCCCGGATTTAACAAGTTATCTCCCGGAAAGTGAACAATGTGATTTGCTTTCTGGTGTTGATTCTCTTCCTCCCAGTTACGAGAGTGAAATCAACATACCTTTTAGTGAATCAGTGAGTAGTAGGGAAGAGTTACCGACTGTTGAACAAAAATTGCATTCTTTGCCCGATTTACAAAATACAGATCCTCTAGAAAGAACAGACATAGTTGATACTTCGCCAGAAGATGAGCGATACGAATACAAATCTCTAAAATCAGGCAATAAGTATTCAAAAGATGAAAAATCCGCAGATTTTCAAAATTCTTCATCATTGAAATCTGATGAAAATGATATTCTTGCTGAATCTGATTACATCCCTCCAAATTATCAATCTAAGTATGATGAAGTTCCTAATACTGATCTTTATACGCATCATGAAGAAGAAGAATTTGATTTACGTGATTCTGATGTCTATCCAAGTCCTATCCCATCTGTCGATGAAGATAAACAAAGCACTCCAAGTTCATCTCTTCATGGTCGAAAATTCTTTCCTAGAAGTGGCGATACATCGGCGGCATCTTCTCTTCAAGAATTTGAGAGACTGGAGGCTGAAATTGCTGCTGGTAGACTGAGTCGTTCTTCTATAGATTCTGGTGAAAAAATGCCAGGAACTAAAAGTGGAGAGCATGATGATGTCTCCATGTGTTCGTTAACAGAATTTGAAAAACTTGAAAAAGAATGCGTTGAGAACGAAACTGCTCAGATAAATGTAGAAGATATAATGCTTTCTGAAATCGAAGAAGGTTTAGAAAGCCAGTGTTCAGATGCGATTGAAATTTTGCCTGAATCTTTGCATGACTACTCTGACTCTTCAGAGTATGAGCGTAGAAGACTGGACATTGAAGAAGTTATCAAAGTAGCTCAAAGCAACGTAGAAAAGTTTCATGAAGAAACAACATCTGAGGGTATCACTTCCGATGATTGTACTGTTGTAATGAAGGTAATACCTGATTTTCAAGACATTTCAGAAGGTGCTAAAACATCCAGCAAAGATGATGGCAATACAGATGTTGAAGAATCTGAACCAATTTTTTTTACCTCTGATCCTGATGCTACTGTTGGTGGCCATGATTCTAGTTCTAGTGGTGAAAAGAATGGCGGCAAAGGAGATTGCATGGTATCTAGCACTGATTCCATTGATCCTAGTAGTTCTACTGCTACGCACGCAACGTATCACTTCGAAACCGACTCTGTTATGTCATCGAGCATCAATAGTGCTCAGGCTTCGGGTGAAGAATGCACTATGGTCTCTAGTACTGACACTTTAGAGCCGGAACCCAAATTGACTTATTCTATGGGAGACTCGACTTCTGAAGGAAAAAGAATCGGTGCCACTTATGATGATGGTTCTTCAACTCTTGCTAAAGGTGCTTTAGCTTGCAAGTTAGAGGAACTGCAGTCTGCAAATGGAGCACAAGAGCAAATGGAAATGTTTCTTTCAAAATTAACTGATGAAACTGTATTGATGGATGACTTTGCTTCTCATTCATTTCCAGATGAATCTGAATCCCATAAAGCATCCGATGAATATCAAAAGTCCTTCGAAGCTGCCCATGGATTTAGTACGTCAGGTAGTTGATACAGTTGTGCACCAACTAATGTTGTAAAGAAAATAGTGTGTGTTCCGTTGCAATGAGTGTTACTTTTTTTTGTGTAGCTTAATATATTATTTGCTTCGTCATTTTCAGGAATGTTCTGTTTAGCATGATAACTTAATTCTCCTGTAAAGTTTGTGTCTCTGCTGCCTATACGAGCTGCAAATATTTTGTTTTGCGATGTATTTGTTTTTACTTTCATTTATTTTTTAACTCCGTTGAATGATATCATTTATGTATTTGTATTGATTTTTATAATTTGCGTTTTACTTCTAGGTAACTTCAGTTTCTTTAAAAAATATTCTGAGCTGCGCAGTGAAAACTGGTGCCTGTAGAAATGACTGTTTCTTGTTTCTTAGACCTAAACTCTTGTGTATTACAATATTATTTTTTTATTTAAAGTTGCTTTTATATGTTTTTTTTTCTTGATTTTATCAAAATGTTGAATTTTTTTATTTCTTATATTTTATGGTTTTTAATAGAATGCTCTGCTTCCCTGCATGTTATTGTACAGATTCATTGTTATTTCCTTTTTCATTAAACTTAAGAGACAGAGTTAAAAGAACGTTCTTTTAAATCCTTTGTCTGATTTTATTTTTTTAAAATTTGTTTTAAACCTTTTAAAAGCCCAAATTTCAGAAATTTTAGTTTTTTTCGTATGGTTTTGTTTTAAGTTTGTAAACAAGCCAACATATTTAAGAAATCTCTACTTTTAGTCACATTAAATAGTTCATTTCATCGCTCTTGAGGCTACCAATTCCTTGATTAGCATTTATATAGGAGAAATTAAGAAGTATTACCGCTTTGAATTTTCAAAGTATATTTTATTATTTTTTTAGTACATTTTTTTTGATTGCTAAGTCACTGATAGAATTTCCTTACAACGTGCATAAAATAGATTTATTTTAGAAAACTTCTTAAAAGTTATCTTGAGCGAAATGTAGCCCACATTTTCTTTGATTTTTTTTTCTTTGTACCCATTAAAAAAAAATGTGTATTAAAAACACTTAATTTCATTTGGTTTTACTGTCTGGTAAAATAAACGTACTTTTAGGAAAGTATTTGTTACTATACTTTTGTCTCTGTCGTTCTTTTTAACTTTTACAATCTGGGCCATTATTTTATATCTGTTATCGGTGTTTTAAAAACTACTTTACTGATTTGAATTGTAATTTTAACTTTTTAACGAACATATTTTATAATTTTTTTAATGTCTATTACATATATTTTTTAAAATAAATGTGTTTTTGTGAATATTTTTGATCGGTACAAATGTATGTTTTCATTATAGATGATGGTACTGTTGCTGAAGGAGATGACTTCAGCAGGACTACCGCAACAACAACAACCAGGTAGTTTTTGCATTTTGATAAAACCATCTTATATGAAGAGAAATCTATTTTGATCTGGCATGCACAGATAACTCATCTCTATTAAGGAGAATGACTCATACCTGCAATTACTTCACCTTATTCAGGGGGAAAATATGAATGACAAAAAAGGCTTGTCAATGCTCACGTTTATACTAATGAAAATTCTTTGAAAAATGTAAAATTTGATTTCGGGGAATATCTGTGCTCATGGATGGAATCGAGTTTGTCTTGTGAGTGTCTGCAAAAAATTTAAATCGGCTGCTAAGTTTGGGTTTTTATTGTAGTCAGTTAAATTCCATGATCGAGAAACCAGTTTGCGTTCATATTGAATTGTGTGGATATTTTTATGTATTTAGTAACAAACTGTATCTTTTTAAAATGTACTTGTGCAAAAATTTTCGGTTACAAGCATCGCATCTGCGTAGTCGCCGCAACACCGTAGTTAAAAGCGATAACTAACTGAGCCATTGTACATCAGGGTTGCAAATACACATTAAAATGAAGGAATGGAAAGAACATACTGTACACACAAGCATATGGGTCGATCCTCCTACTTTTACGGGTGGGGGGACGAATTTTTGAATTTTAGAGAAAAATCGGTAATGTTTTGCCCCTTTTTTGAAAATAAACCCTTTTTGAACAAATAGTTAAAATTTAAAAACATATTTACGATCCGAAATGTACAATGCTTATATTAGTGCATGAAAAAATTTCGTTTTCCTGATCGCGATTTTTGTAATTAGTTATTTTGTTTCCTGAAGTTTTTCAGAGTGAGTTTTTATATTTCGTTTTATAGAATTGTAACTACAGTCACTACAGGGCAAGATGGCGAAACCCATAGCGAACAGCAAGTGCTAGAAGACGGGGATGACCTTCGGCATAGTGTGGAGGTCATTCTGAACCAGTTCATGAGCGACGACTCGAAACTGGCCGATTCTGCTGTTGACCACGATGAGTGAAGATCCATCCTTGTGTTCATGTGAAGTTCTGTCCAAATGTCGTTCTGTGTCAGAGTACGCTAGGTGGGCTGCTGGACTAATTTAAGTTTCTGACCTTTTTACGAGTCGCATGGCGTGCCATAACAGCTTTGTTCAGCACCGTAGCAAAGAAGATGTATTCGTGGAAGAGTGGCTACTGTATTTCTTTCACTGTCATGACAAAAAAAAAAAGTTTTATTTTCTTTCCTTTGCTGAAAGAGTCACTGTTACTGATGTTACTTTTTAGAGCACTATTTTATTGCATTTCGTAGATGTTCCGATAGTGTTTTTAAATTTTATCTGAAATCACGAATGATGATAATAAGTGACGTTCGAGAGCTTCTGTTTGTAAGAGTCTACTACTGTATTTAATTCCTGCCTGTGAAAGAGGCGATTAAAATGACGGTGTCCATTCATACTTTTCATAATTATGTTGGTGTATATTTTAAATACGAAGTATTTTGTTTTTTAGAGTTTAGTGTTAACTTATCTGCTTATGTGTTGTTAGTTGCAGATGTTTAATGACATTGTGTTTCATATGGTTCAAATAAAGCTTTGAGAATTATAGTCTGGTTTTTCTGTGTCATTATGAATTTGTCTTACTATGTAAATCAGTGGTGCCTAACCTATGGCCCGCTGGCCACACCCGACCCGCAAAGCTGGTTCGTGTGGTCCGTTTTGTTTGATGTTACAAATTGAAATGCGCGAATAATGATTCAAAAATTGGTTTTTGAACAACAGATTCATTTAATAAAAGCAACAACAATTGTTAGTTTTTAATTTTCTTCCCTTTTCCAAATTTTCCCATGTTATTTAGTAAAATTTTAAATATTTTGAAATTTTATATGATAGTGTTCTGGCCCGTGAGAATCATTTTAATATGAGGTGCGGCCCTCGGTTCGGTACCATAGCTGTAATGCATTGAAACTTAATCACCTGTGAGTTACATGCTAATCCTCTGCTTTGGTAGCGAGATTTTTCATGTAATGTAGAAAGGTATAATTTTTAATTCGTAAGTACAGTAATCAAGAAAAATTATCTGTAGTAGCTCTAAAAGAAGGAAAAACTTCTTACACAAAGCATTGATCTGACGACCAAGGTCTAGCTCGTATGTTAATTCAGTTGAAAATAAAGTATTCTTAAGAAAATGTGGGAAAAGTCGACATTTCGTTTCAAAAGGCTAAGGTAAAAATTACTTCAATCTATCCTTTCTTGAAGTGTGCTGTTGGCATAATTTAAATCTTTTTTATGGGGGGGGGGCGGAGTGAATTCCTTTCATCAGTAATTAAAATGGTCACCTACTTCAGAGGCGTAGCTAGACCCGACTTTTTTTGGGGGGGGGGATACTTCTTTTATTATATATATATATATATATATATATATATATATATATGTGTGTGTGTGTGAACTTTTACATACTTTGGAATGGGGTGCCCCAAGTTCGATACTTGTGTTAAACAAAACAAAATCAAAGAATTTTTTTTATTTATTTATTTTTTGTAATGATTTGGAAAATTTAACTTTTTTTTCCTTTTTTTCCATTTAATTTAAAGTGAAACTTTCTAGCAACAGGTCTAGTCTAAACCAGTCTATCCAAATCAGGGGGAAAATCAAATATCTGATGAGCGTGTTCCGTTCATTTCAGTGTGACTGCTTAATTTAGAGGCTAACACACATCTACAAAAGCTGGCATCCCTGAAAGCTAATAGATGGATCCATTTCCGCCTGTGAACTGGATGTTTGACTTTCAATCTTGTCGGTGGTCAGACTATTTTTATTAACTTGGTTCGCGCTAAAAGCATGAAATAAAATAAAAAAAGACTTCTTGATTATAACCTGCAAAAAATGAAATGACTTTTCATATCGTTACATTTATATGTTGCTTTTTATATGTATTTACATTTATGCTAGTTCTAAAGCAGTTAATAAAATTTGAATTAAAAAAGAGGGAAGAAATATAGGCGGTAGAAAGTTATTTGCACGAAGCTGCATACCATCTGTTCTCCTTTCAAGTTTTTATTTTTAATTTTATTACCTGCTGTAGAATTTACATAAATATCTATTTGAGAGAGCAACAGCAATTTTCGAGTGTTATAAACAGAAGTCTTGTTTATTTTCTACTTTTTAATGCGAACCAAGCTAACAGAAATAGTGCAGAACAGTCTAGATTCATTTCGTTTTTAAACATTTTATTCCTGTAATGCTATGCAGTTTTTCTTTTAAATTAAAATTTCCTTCAGAAGGGTTCGATGGAATTAATGCTGCTTCAGCAGACTGTACTTCGTTTTCTTCAGAGGACGTTAACTTGCTCTTTTTAGAGCAATCATTTTCGTCATTTACATTTTTTTTGGGGGGGGGGGGGTTAAAAAGCTTGTTATCGGTTTTGCTCGCTTCATTATACAACAACGTTCGCTTAGAATATACTATTCTAAATAGTTCAGGCTGCACGTTTTTAAAAGAATACGCAGTAAATACTGGCTGACATTTTCGACAAATCGATGTGATTGCGGTGGATTTTCTGGTTGGCAAAGGCCGTTTTGACTATGACAGCACAACGCCAACAAAAACCTTATGTCTCGAATTCCGACTTTGCTATCATTTTCGGATTCAAAGCCGAAAGGGCTGAAGGGGCAAAAAAAAGGAGAAATGCGTTCCACGAATAGGTTTTCTAGGAAGATTAACGAAAGGACAGTCGTTTCGAGCACTTTCTTGGAAGAAGAGTAAAGGGGTGAAATTCACAGGTTGAGTATTAGTTGCATTATAGATGAGTATTTCAAGTTCATGGTTAAAGGTCATTCAAGTTAAAAGCCATTTTGCTCTGTTATCTGGTTTAGTACTGTTCTGTGATCGCTCTCTTTCTTAAAATTATGATTCCTTAAAGAAAACCAAGATGATAGGAGGGAAAAGAAAGTTTAAGATTTTTTCAAGTAAAGAAAAAAGGAAAATCCTAGAATATTGGCCAGGTTAGATTTGCAGCAATTGCTATCCTCAAGAGGATAAATAATTAATCAAAAAACAAGAAAAAGAAAAAATCAGGCACCAAAAAGCAATAAAAGACGTTTTCTTGAAAAAGATATGCTCAAATTTTCTTTTACTGTCAAAATGTTTCCTTAAACTGGCAATAAAGCACTTAATAATGTAATAATAGAATAAGACCTAACAAAACTAATACAGAGGAATTTTGATCAAGAGCCCATGTTGTCTATAGTATCGATTTGAAATTTTCATCATCATATTCCAAATTTCTATAAAGTTTCTCAAAACCCCCGTATCTTAAAACCTCTTTATCTCGATTTTTTTCCTTCCTGTGAAATTCGAAACATACAGATTCAACTGTATGTAATATTCCCACTGCGCCGCTCATAAAATTAAACATACTTAACAATTTTCAGAACCTATGACCAAAAAAGGCTACATATACGTAGATTTAACAAATCAATCTCATTTCTAAAGCGAAGTGTGAAATTTCACTCAATTATCAAAAAAATGTTGCAGCACAGTGAGGAGTGAGGCGTCTTTACGCTTGAGGATCACTCATTGAGCTGATTTTCAATGGCACTGGGAGGGGGGGAAGGGGGGGGGGGGAGCGAAGTGAATTTTTGACCACTGTTATTCAGAGAAAAATTTTTGATTTTTTTTCTCTTTTTTTTTTCTCTTCTCTTTTCTTTCTCTTCTCTTTTCTTTCTCTCTCCTTTTTTTTGGGACAAACATTTCGGGGGGGGGGGTTGTCCCCAAAACCGCCCTCTTAGCTACGCCCCTGACCTACTTAACGTCGGGTGTTAGTTTTAACCTCATAAATTATAATAGTGCTTTTGTGGCTTTTAATAAAACGCTTTAAAAAAAAAAAAAAAAGCGAACAGAGCTGAAACAGTATGGAATATCTTCTCCAAAGTTTTTGGACTCTTTCGGTACCTTTCTCAGCTGTTTATGAGAAGTAGCTTGGCATAGAGCAGTTTAGAGGTATTGTTCGTTTTCCACGAGAAAGCACTTGACTCCTTCGTCACGTGGTATTCGATGATTCTATTTCGTTTTCGGCAGAAGATATGTTCGGATCATAGCATTTTGTTGTAAAAACAGCAGTTCTTAAAATGTAATAACTCAATTGTCAACAGACTAGTGATGTAAAAGACACTAAGACTTTTTTGCACATTAAAATGCACGCCCAAGATAAAGTTGTCTGGTTGTTTCATTTAGAAGCGCGTGGATTGTTCAGCGATCACCCCCGCGTAAAACGAAACTCTGCGTTTGTGTAGGTGGAACAAACTCTCTCTCTCGTGAAAAACGGACAATACATTTGTTTACTGTCAAGTTATAAAACTGTACATCTTATTTAACATTTATGCATCGATAAATTATAATGGAATGTTTTTGCATTTAAAGAATCTTTTTGCATTTATTTTTTGAAAGCATGGAACTTTGAAATTTTTTAAAGGATCGGTAAAATGTGGACTGGGATCAACATTCGTAGTTGTTTTGATGTTTCTGTTTTTCTTTTAACAAACTGTTGGTCCTGGTTTTTAGCTCATTTTTAAAATTTTAGTTTTTCAACCACAACACTGGAGGCTCAAACGCTGCCTCAAACTGCATTTATGGGTCCAAATTTTTGAATTTTCCATGCCAACGCCACTTTACGATTCTGTTGAATTTTCCCCCGGATATCGTGGTTCGGAATAACTTTTTTATGCCATGCAATTTTTTTTCTTTGTTATTACATTTGAGTAACAATCTCTCTTCCCCACTTTTTTCATTTCAGATTTCTGCCGTTAACTCTCAAGGCTAAAAATTAAGTTTTACGAAAGAAGAAGAAGAAAAATAAATAAATAAATAAAAAATAAATAAAACTTCGCTCGATTTTGCGGTTTGAGCCTTTCTTTTCATTTCTATAGTACTTTATTCTCAAACCATCCCGTATAGAATAAATTCAGGAATAAACTTTATGAATCATAAACAAATGAATAAATTTCATTAAAAAATTGAACCTAAGATTGTAAAGTCAGTGAGCGTTACACGTATTTCTTAGTTACCAGCATACTCACACAAACCTTGATCGTGGGTTTACTTTTCTTAGAATCCATTTAACATGTTTTGATGCTTTTTAAAACTATGAAAAATTTTAATTAGATGACTAGTCATTTTACAATGTGAAAAATATATTTAAAGCAAGATTTACATACAAATGCGGGCTTTTCAAGCCTTTTAAAAAACTGTACATGGTTAAGAGTCCAGCCTAGATGTATCTTCTGAACTTCTATAACTGCTGAAACCTTGAATAGATTTGAAAGTCAAATTTTCACTCTCCGCTACTTGACCGTAACCCAACCGAGATCGACCGAATCCCTTAGTCCCTTTGTATTTGAATTTTCTGATGTCTGGTGAACCAGGGGTGGGTGGTATATTGCATTCTGATATAGAACTGCGTGCTAAAGTTTGGTTATCTTTGCTGCTGAAATTCACACCTCGGTCAAAGAAAGATAATGATTCTTCTGTGCTTGAAAGTTGTTGACAAGAAGTTGCAGTTTGCTTTTGCTCGTCCTCATAGACCGAAAAAGTTTCATACCTGTCGGTGGAACATTGGGTTGCGTATTTCTCATCACTAAACGTCAATTCCTCGTCCCTTATGGCAGTTTCGTATTTATCCAAAGATTCTATGCTACCATCAGTTGCACTTTTATAGGAAACATTATGGTCACCATGGTTATCGTCATCCTGTCCGCTCTCGTGGTTGGTTTCCAGTTGCTTCGAGTTAATCGTGGAATTAAACTGAGCATAGAGGGATTGACTCTTTGATCCTTGGAAGGAGGTGCTGGCTTGCAAAGGATGATACTCTACACTTTTTAGTTTCCCAAACCGAAGTGAGGAAGGGCGAGAGTTCTTTTCTGAATCAGTGTCGGAAATTCGACTGAGATGCATAGGCCTTGGAGTAATCAGACACTGGCTGCCCCAGTCTGTTAAAGATTTCGCCCTGGACTCTTCACTTTCTTCATCAGCCTCTTTAAAACTGCCGTATTTTTGCTGAAGCGTATGTGGATCTTCGTCGATTGTTCGCTGCTGAGCACGGCCACCTGGTTTTGATGATCTCCAGTGAACTTTGCCAACATCTTCGTCCAATACAGAACTGAAAAACATGAAAATTTTCCAATTACTATAAAATCAGTAGCTTCTATAAAATATCTTTTATTTAAGTTGCACAACACCAATTTTGTTTCTTCTAAAGACCCATTCTGCCATGCCTGTCGCACAGCACGGCTCAGACAGCACAATTGGGCTAAGAATTTGCATTACAAAGAGAAGGAAATTGCACCCAGGACGCCAGTGGGATCGAACCCCTGACGTCCAGCACACGAAGGGAGTGTTTTACCGTTCTGCTTCAGAAGTGCCACACGACTTCTGCAGCAGAACGTTAAATGAATTATTTTGGAGAATGTTCTGAAACATTTAAATTTCTGCAGGAGTTTGGCATATTCCAAAACACAGTAGACTTTTCTCTCAATCTGCTAGGGAACTGGGCACCATTTCAACTAACAGTACTGCCTTGAGCAGGTAAACGGCAGTATCTGCAGAAATGAGTTTTCGAGGTATTTAAAGAAAAAGTTTTGGATTCAATACTAATAATAGAGAAATGTTGGAATTAGACATTTTTTAGCACTTTTTTTCAGAGGAAACCAACTAAGCAAGCATGTACAATAATGCTAACCTGCAATAGTTGGCAAAAATGCCAGAAAATAAAAAAATTGCTGTCACTGTTTACCCACGACAGAGTACCTCTAGTGGCGATTCCGCAACCAAGATTAACTTCGCGGTCTGTATAAAACTTGTATGATTGTAGCTTCAGAACCAATGTGTTTCAACTAAATAGATCAATTCCAGAATTTACACTATTCTGTTTTTTATTTTGATATGATTATTTTCATTTTTGTCCCATTCAATAAGAAACACTCTCTACTTAAACGTAACAAAATCCTCGACTAGTGATTTTTTTATCCAGCGTCTTATCAGCATTTTTGGCCACGGGTATCCTAGGAGATAGGACATCGACATCGGGTGGAGCAGTGTTTCGAGATCCCACTGTCAAATATCCATTGAGAACCTGCGGAGTTTAAGCTCATTCAATCCGTGTTCGAAAGTCTTCTGATCGGTTGCTAGCACTCACCATGGGTGCAGCCTAAATTGTGAGAGTGGTGACAGATGTTGCTGTCCTATTTACCGGTCGACGCCGAAATTCAAATTAACCCCCTGATGGGAGGCTCATTTTCACGACAACAGCTAAATCTTGTCGTACTCCCTACTCACTAATTTATTGGGAACGAACTAAGCCGATTAACATGAGATAATTATCATTATCCTGTGAATTTACTGAAATGTAATGTGGGGATTTCACATAGTGGATCAGTTATTCCACATTGGAAAAGGCACTCATACGTATATTGCGCCGCTTGGAGAAATGTACAAATTCATCTTGTTCAAAGCAAGTTAAGCATTGTTCTCACCTTCTGGAACTACAGGACGACGAGACATTATCCAGCGATCTCCATTGCTGCCTGAACGGAAATCTTCGCACTAGACACTGCTGGTGCTCACTGTCCTGCATGCTCGAGCTATCACTGGCTTCCACACAGCTCATGCTACTGGAGGAGTTGCGGCGGAAGAATCTGCCCGAAGAGCGACCCCGCTCATACAATCGTGTATCCGAATGTGACCCACGCAGGCCACCACACCCTCCACTTGAAAATGAAGACGAGCGACTGTTGACGGCTGAGCCTGTGTCATAATACCGGTCACTATCGGCCACCTGAGAAAAGAAAATGAATGCAAAATTGCTCATGATATAACAGTAAAGAATAATCTTCTCTGTTCTCTTTGTTCTAGATGTATTTAGTAAGTACTATTTGTATTTTCCACATCTATTATAGTGCTACTTAGCAATACTTTAATCTTCAGCTTATCCTATGGCATGCCTTAACACCTGCTCATTTTGATTCTAATACTTTAGTTAAAAGTTTCCAAAATGCCTAAATAGTCGAATACTAAGAGTAACTCTGTGTAGTCTCACTTAGAATAAAGAAAAATATTTACAGTAATTTATAGTTCCATACGATCTGATGGCAGTTTATGACCACCTGCCTGGTTCCAATTTTGGATTATACCGTGGCTCCGTGGAAAGGTAAAGTGTAGTATCTGCAAAAAGGAGTTTTTCTTTGAAGGAACGCTTTTTAGATTTCCCACAAACAAAAGTGAAATGCTGATAATTTGAAAAAAAATTCGTTCTTTATTTTCAGCAATTGTACCTTATTTCAGCGTACAATAGATGACAAAAATACAAGAATAAAAAATGTGCAGATACTTTGCTTACCTTTCCAGGCCAGTATATGACTCCAAAGTTGCAACAATCATTTTTAATACCAGATGAATATAACAGATGGTTTTTTAAGCTTCCAGAACGTGGTTTTCGATTTGCAACCACACGGCCACATGAATCTTCGCCAACTTCTCGCAAGTTGGGAACCAATG